>NC_051185.1:136008331-136056134 GCF_013339695.2 Rhipicephalus sanguineus
GCTTAAGGCGCGCGACATTGACGACTTCAGGTCGTGCGCGGCGTCGCTGGGAGATCGTAATGCCGTCCGGGATGACCTCGTAGTCAAGAGCGCCGAGACGTCGAAAAACCTTGTATGGCCCGAAGTATCGTCGAAGGAGTTTTTCGCTAAGCCCACGTCGGCGTATCGGCGTCCAGACCCGAACACGGTCGCGGGGCTGGTAGTCCACGAAGCATCGTCGCAGATTGTAGCGACGGTTGTCGGTGTACTGCTGGGTCCTGATGCGCAGGCGGGCGAGCTGTCGAGCTTCTTCGGCATTTTGTAAGTAAGCGGCGGCGTCGAGGTTTTCTTCGTCGGTGGCCTTTGGTAGCATGGCGTCGAGCGTCGTCGCCGAGCTCCTTCCATAGACCAACTTGTACGGCGTCATCTGCGTTGTTTCTTGGACGGCCGTGTTTAAGCGAAGGTCATGTACGGAAGGACGGCGTCCCACGTCTTGTGCTCAACGTCGACGTACATGGCCAGCATGTTGGCGATTGTCTTATATAGACGTTCGGTGAGGCCATTGTGCTGCGGGTGGTGGGCGGTGGTGCGGCGGTGGCTCTTCTCGTTGTATTTGAAGATCGCCTGAGTTAGGTCCGCAGTGAAGGCGGTACCTCTGTCTGTGATGAGGACCTCTGGGGCGCCATGACGCAAGACGATGTTCTCCACGAAGAACTTGGCTACCTCGGCGGCACTGCTTTTGGGCAAGGCCTTTGTCTCGGCGTAGCGGGTGAGGTGGTCAGTTGCTACGACGATCCACTTGTTGCCGGAAGTCGACGTCGGGAACGGCCCCAGTAGGTCCATCCCAA
Source organism: Rhipicephalus sanguineus (assembly GCF_013339695.2). Classification (NCBI taxonomy): domain Eukaryota; kingdom Metazoa; phylum Arthropoda; class Arachnida; order Ixodida; family Ixodidae; genus Rhipicephalus; species Rhipicephalus sanguineus. Next base: position 136,009,159 of record NC_051185.1, read on the forward strand.
TTTGATGGAACGGCCGCTGAGGTGGTTAGATTGGCTGCAGCAGTCCCGCGGGCCTAGTCGGCGGTGTCTTCCGTCGCTGGCACTCTCGGCAAGTCTTAACGTAGTGGGCGACGTCGGCAGCAAGACGTGGCCAGTAGTATTTTTCCTGTATACTGGCGTGCGTGCGGGAAACACCGAGGTGCCCAGCCGTCGGGTCATCGTATAGGGCCTGGAGGACTTCTGGTCGCAATGATGAGGGCACGACGAGAAGGTAGTCGGTTCAAAGTGGCGAGAAGTTCTTCTTCAGGAGAACGCCGTTCCGTAAGAAAAACGACTGCAGCCCTCGCTTGAATACCTTCGGAACAACGGCGGTCTTGCACTCGAGGTACTCCCTAAGGCCACCCCAGTTCCACGTCGGCTCATTGCCTTTCGACGAAGTCGTCGGCACCTATAGTTCCGAGGAAGCAGTCATCGTCGTCCTCTTGCGGCGGCGCGTCGACGGGGGCACGAGACAGGCAGTCGGCGTCAGAGTGTTTTCGTGCGGACTTGTACACGACGGTAATGTCGAATTCTTGAGGCCTCAGATTCCATCGTGCGAGACGACGTGAAGGGTCCTTCAAGTTAGCTAGCAAACATAAGGCGTGATGGTCACTGAAAACTTTGAAGGGCCTGCCATAGAGGTAGGGGCGAAACTTTGACCGAGCCCAGAGGATGGCAAGGCATTCCTTTTCTGTTGTGGAATAGTTGGCTTCTGCCTTAAATAGTGACCGGTAGCATAACTGATCACCCTTTCAAGCCCGTTAAGGTAAGCGTTCCATTGAGCATTCGCGAATGTTTTGGGGAACGTTTGCACCTCCCCTACACTAGTGCAGGTTGTTTCGCGTGGTTGCCGCAGAAAGTTCATGCACAATAACATGCCGGGTAGCTCTTAATAATATTTGGCGTACAATTGACACCTTTGGGCTCACATAAAACGATCAGCGCGCCAAGAAAACTCACTGCTACAGATTGGTACTGCGTGACGTGACTGTATGACGAACATGTAGGTAACAGATGGTGACATGGAAATAATGGCACGCATGTCATGAAGGCATGATTTACATGCTATGCTCATGGTGCACTCGCGGACGGTTCGCTAGCTTGATATGCACCAAAATCGGTATTGCGTAACGTGACTGTATGACGAACATAAAAACCAGGTGGTAACATGAAAATAATGGCACGCATGTCTTGAAGGCAGGTTTATATTCCATGCTCATGTCGCACCCGCGACCAGTTTGCTGGCTTGACATGCACCAAAATTGGTATTGCGTAGCGTGACTGCATGGCGAACATAAATAACAGGTGGTAACATGAAAATAATGGCATGCATGCCATGTAGGCATGGTTTACATGTTACCACCTGTCACTAACGTTCGCCATACAGAAATATCTCGTCATATGAATTTTGGTATACTGCCACGCCCGCTTCTTCCTTTATTTTTATGTATTCGGGTTTGACCAGCAAGGGCGGTTATCAACGCTCGACGCTGACCGCGCCGCAGTGTTCGAGAACCTTCGCGAGTGTAGTAGATCGTTTTGTAAAGATTACACGCAGGACGCGAATAGTCTAGATTATTCCAGTGGTTGCGCGACAACCAGTGATAAGACTGGAAAGTTCAATGCGTGATGTATAAAGACGGCGCATCCCAGCCATGAGCAGTTGATCGACGGTCGACGCTCTGTTCGCCGCCATCAGTGTATTGCTTTTCAGTTTCCCGGCCACAAGTTCGGCCAAATAAACAGTTTCGTCTCGGACGTGCTGACTGCTGTCTTCGTCGACGTCACGAACACGTGACAATATATTCATTTGATGAAACGACCGCGAGCGCCCCGAGGCCATGTCATGTAAATCACTTTTTACATGGCATGCCTGTCATGATTTCCACGTTAAAACCAGTAATCTACGTTCGACATACACTGTTGTCACGCCATACCAATTTTTATGTGTATAAAGCTAGCGAAGCGGCCGCGAGGGCACCATGAGCGTGGCATGTAAATCATGCCGTACATGGCAAGCATAATATTTTCATGTTATCACCTGCAATTTATATTCGTCATACAGTCATGCTGTACCATACCAAATTTTGTGTACATCCCATTAACGAAATGGCCAGGAGAGCACAAAGTCCTGGGCGGCTAGATAGATAGATAGATAGATAGATAGATAGATAGATAGATAGATAGATAGATAGATAGATAGATAGATAGATAGATAGATAGATAGATAGATAGATAGATAGATAGATAGATAGATAGATAGATAGATAGATAGATAGATAGATAGATAGATATGTTGAACGTCGCATAAGTTCGCTAAGAAATGATTTGCATTTAATAAATGCCGACAACTGAGCTCGTAAATGCCGCGCAGTTCGCATTTCTTTATCGCGTTAGTACGCGTGCGTGCGCGTGCAGACAAGTGAAAACTGCCGCTATTTCTTTCCTAATATGTTACAGAACGAAGGTACGCTTCATTCGGGGCTGCAAAAGCGCACGCAATATGTAAAAAATTACAGCATATCCACGGGTGAATGATGAAGAGCTTGGGCGAAGTTCCTGAAGCAATCATGGTCTCGGGATCGGCTTCTCGTTGAGCCCGTTTCGCAGCAGCGTCCTTGGCGCGCACCATCTCGGGATGCGCCTGGCTGCCGCCAAGCGAGCGCCCGCCGCTGCGCATCGTTGATGCTCCACCAACGATCCGACACGTACGGCGACAATCCAGGAGCATGAGAGAGGCGCTCGCTCCCCGCGCATCCCCGCGAAGCCAGCGCAGCAGCCAATCGGAGAGCAGCGGCACTTCTAGCGCCATCTAGTGTCGATTCACACAAGCGCCATATTGCACCAATTCTGTTGGACCAACGCCATCTAGGAAATGAGACGAGAAATGGTGATGACACAGATTGTGTACAGCGCCATCTAGAATATCGTCCCTGAACTGCAGTTTGTATGTACTTTTATGAGATAGCGCCATCTGCCGTTTACGCCGGACAGATACACTGCCGTTTACGCCGGACAACGGAGGCGTGACAAGGTTAGACTAAGAGGAGCTACGCCCCTAATACGCCCCTAAAACATGCGTTACTGTGAAATCAACACCGCACCGCCGCAGCTTCGACCGCGCTGGACCAAATATGGCGGCGGGCAGGACGGTCACGGTACTTTTCCCGTTCCAGTGACTTTAGGAGGGCGCGCTTTAAAGGTCGTCGCCCTGCTCGTTGCGATGCGCACGCGCCTGCTACCTCTGCCAGCTGTACTTTGCCTTACAGGGCGTGGTCGCACGTGCGCGCGCGCTTACCTCGTGATGGGGGCTGTTTATACGTCTTGTGCTTTCACCGCAATGCTGCAGCTACAGAGCGCACGAAGGTGACTTCGCTCACTGCAGCGGGTGCGTTTGCGAAAGGAGCACGCTGCTCAAACACAAAGAATTAACACCTGTGAAACTCTTTAGTTCGCGCTCGCCTGTTTGTATACCTGTGCGTTCGTTTCGTACGTCCTTCTTTGTTTGAGCAGCGCGTTTTAAGTGTCGAGCTGTGACACCTCTTATTTCGCTCTCGTCTTGTGCGTGTTCTTTTCATGCGTCCTTTGTGCTTGAGCTGGAAGTTTCAAGCTGTTTGCCGTTTTTCGCGTTACGTTCCAATTTGTTTCTATCGCAGTCATTGCTTTGCCGTTGCGGGGAAGCTGTGACTTTATGATGTGCCTGCTGATGTCATCTTTGCGCGGGATTCACGATTTGCTGTGTCCAGGTATTATTAAACACTTCAGCTCCCACAACGGTTAAATCATGATCATGGGCGTTAGTCATCGCCATGGAGATGTGCTACTAGGCGTCTACGTGGGTGCATCCACGTGAAACCTTGCTATAGCTGCTAAACACCAATAGCCATTGCACTAGTTGTCATATATCAGTACACAATAAGCACTACGTCTGTGAAGACACTTGTCATTTTCGTGTTATACCTATGACGGAGAGACCAGCCATGTTCTCTACATTTACTTCCCTCTATTTATTGATGTATATCTCTCTGATACTTACTTCGTACTTGTCGCCCTTACTCAATACGCTACTGGGCCCTGTAAGGTGCCATTTATAAATAAATAAATGCACGGTCCGCTGCGTGTGGGTCATGACAGGATTTTATCAAGCTTAGACCACCCGAATGATTCTGCGCGGGCACTTGCAATTCTCTGGCTTTTTCAATGTTGTGCTTTTCAAATTGTGTGCACACTGGAGGTTAACCCACAGTCGGGTGTCGATTGCAGAGCTCCGCGAAGAAGTCAGCCTGACGATCGAACGTCTGCAGACGCGTGTCAAGTCGGTCGAGGTGTCGGTTACCACTCCGCGCAGCGAGGAGCAGGAGGCGGCACTCGGGCAAATCGAGCAATACGTCACCAGCCTCGTGCTTCGAATGACCTCTGACCCCAAGGGCGCCAGGTAAGAGGAGATTCGAGAGAGGATAACTCACGAGGATTAAGGTCGTATTGCGAAAGAATTATTAGAATGCGGTGCTATGTCGGCCACTTGATGGAGCCAGGAACAAGGGCAGAGCACCTGAGACAACCGCGTCGTGAGGCCTGCTCCACGGCAATAACGCTAATTCTGAATTGCTCCTATACGACAATGATAAACAAGCCTCATTGATAGTGGTTCATAAAAACTGCAATTCAAAATACGAAGGTACAAACGCTTCATCATGCTGTTTAGTATCTATGTTTCTATGTTCCAATAATTATTTATTCTTCATCTTTAGTTCAATAGGTAAACGACTCTAGATACAAAATGATTATCGTCGAGCTGCTTTTCACATCTGTACTCTTGACCTGCCGCTTCGTTTCTCCTCTCCGGTTTCTCTCTCTCTCTCTCTGCCACAGCTGTGCGCTCGTATATATTGCGGCGCGCGCTCGGTCCTGTTGCACTCTCCTTCGCAACGGCGCTATGGACACTCGCGAAGCTGAACATGAACGGACACGCCGGCGAGCGTTGCACTCTCCTTCGCAACGGCGCTATGGACGCTCGCGAAGCTGAACGTAGACGGCAACGCCGGCAAGCGAATCTCGAAGCTGCAAGGCTGCGAAAGCGCGCGTCCGCTGTGCTTCTGTCACTCTCTCTCTCTGTGCAACGGTGTGCGAAACGCCATGAACACCACCAACGTCGGCGCTAGTTGCAGCGGCAGCGCCACCGCCGCGGAGCAGAGGAAGGCTCGGGAAGCCGAACGTAAACGTCAGCGTCGGCAAGCGGTAATTCAAGTGCCTCGACAACTACCGTCTCATAAGTCACATAAGAGAAACGGGAACTCGATGCGCACCCCCCGCGATGATTTCGCATCCCACCATGGTTGCCCGTAGGGTGAGATGATATGTAATTTTTTAGGTACGAATTTTACAGACTAGTCCACGGCACAGCCATGGGGTAATCAATTTCGGTCATTGCCGCCAATTTGACAATGGAGTCTGTGGAACGCCAAGCGCTCTCCTCCTTCACTCCAACCCTGAAGATTTTCCTTCTTTACGTCGATTACTGTATTAGGGGCGAAACACCTTAGGGTCTCGGCGCATCGTCGTCTGCTATCGTGACGGTCCATTCGCTTGAGCGCGAGAGAGGGCGCCACCGCCTCAGCGCTCGCCGTGTGACGAGAGCAAACGGCGAGCGTTGACTATGAAGACGCTCTTTCTGCGGTGAACGTTGAACTACGAGCTCGCAAGGAACGAGAACGCGCCCTCGCCCGCGAGAGACAACGCCGACGCGGGCAGCGTCTGCTAGCGAGTTGTTTCATTGAAAAACCTGACTGCTTGCGCTGCACAACCATTCACCCCCCCTCCCCCATATACATAAGCACTGGATCTCGACGTGCAATGTAGTGGTGGTGGGAGATTTCTCTTGTGCATAGTTGAACAATGAAGATTCGCAGCGTGCACGTTACCTAAAAGCGGACTGCAGGTCTCTGTGTCTTTTAACACGAAAGCGTTTTATGCCGGGGTCCACCAAGACTTCAATGACGTATTTCCGTCACGGAAATCACGTCGAAAAAATTTACACGATCAGATGGCAAAGAAAAAGTCGCCCGCATCTTCCCACGGGGTGGACTCGAGTAAATGCGTCGCAGAGTGGTGGGGGGTATCGCTTGAATGTTGCGTAATTGGGTATGGTTTGAGAATGCCTAATTGTTACACGATGCGCACACCAAGTACGACTTGAACGGCTTCAGCGTTCACGAAGTTCCGGGTCCGCATCTCGCTTCGAACGCTTGCATTCAGCGTCGTATGCTCGTCTCTTCGCAGCCTTGTCTTCTGCGTTGCTTGCTGTTGACGCCGACGAGGGTGAGGGTGGGTAACGTTGCCTTCAACGACTTGTGGGACGCTGATTGAAGGTACTGTTGTTTCCATCGCATCTACTCGTGTCAAGCAAAGCGTCAAGTCAAGTGAAAGCCAAGTAAAGACTCCCTCTTTGTATGTGGCAATGTGTATATAAGACGCTCCGCCGCTTGTATACACACCGCCCGTGTTCGAGGGAGAGGAGGGAGGCGGAGAAGGAGCGAGAGGAGAGGCTTGCTGCCGGCACGAGACGAGCCGACCATGCGCAGTGGGGTAGTGGACGGCGCCGCCGACGCCGCAGGTGCGACTAAGAAATGTTCCGCATTTAAAAAAGTTCCGTCAACGGCCATCGAACCCACGACCGCTCGTTCCGCAACAACAGATGCCGGGCACGTTATCCACTGCGCCCCGGTCACTTTTTACTTCTTTACTGATTGCGCCACGGTCACAGACTCTAGAGGATTTACAAACGCGCTTTTTATATCTACCTTTCTCCCGGTCGGCGGGGTAGTGTTGCCCTCCGGGAGCGGTAAAGTAAAGTAATTTGTCATTACTGTGGCCTCCGCGATTAGCACTTACAAAGCGTTACACGTCCGTCCCATTCGGCGCGTTTTCAATAGAAGTTCAATTTTGTCAATGCCAACACACCGCGAGGTGGCGATGTTAGCCGAAGCGTCGTAAAAGCGTCGGCCTTGCTCATAGCATCACGCTAATCCAAACCAAAGATAGCTCTGCGACGCGCGCCTGCCCAACGCTGGCCTGCCTCACCTTGCCGTAACACCGCGTTCCCCGCTCACGCGCTCGCCCCATGTAAAATCGCAGCCGGATTACCGGGGCGGTCCGACGCGCTTTGCGTTTCCCTCTAGTCCGGCCGTGGTGATCCATCGCATTTTAAAGGGCCACTAAACCATCAACAGACGCTCGCCTGCTCCTCTCCGTGCCTTTGCTCTGTCGACAACAGCCGTCATGACGTCACCTTTATGATTAGGTGACGACACGAGCAAGAGAGGCTCTCAGTGGACGAACAAGAACCTCTTTTCTGCTGGCAGATGCGCGCGCTTCTTGCGTTTGCACCTCGGACGCTGAGGAAGGGCACTCGGAGAGGTGCATAGAATTTCTTACAATATTACCTAGAGGGGAATCTGGCGCTGGTGTCTACGCGGACTCCTTGAGCGGCCCTTCAACCACCATGGGAATGATGGGAAGTACAGGCTTCGGATTTGCTTCGGATGGATTAGGTTCTTGAGATTCTCAATGCTCGTTTGCCGAGTGTGAAACAAAGTAAGATGAAGTTATTTCCAGTTCAAACTTGCTTCATTCTTTTGTACGTAAAAGTTATTGAAAAACGTTTGCGTGGCCGTGAGATGGAACGGAAACCTGGACAAATTCAACCACCAGGGTATGCATTGCTCCGCAATTGTGTTCCAGATTTGGCATCACAATATAATGAATCATTTTCTTTACAACACTTAAAACAAACGCGCTTGTCTTTCCCTCGAAAGTACGCATTATGTATTTATGGAAATAACAGTACCGTATTGAGTGAGAAACACTTAACGTATCATCAGCTGCGATGCCAGGTGCGTCTGTCCAAGTGGTCTGCCCCCAATGCTTCTCTCTTTTTGTTTTGAAGTGAAGTCCGAGGAGCGTGACGGTGCGTATACTTAGCTTCGCCGTCGTTTTGCAGTCGATTTGAAAGAGTTTTGACAAGAAGCGCTTATCACAAAACTTGAACTGTATGCAATTTCCTGCACTGGCATGGGACGCTACATCTATGCGCAGCGGTGAGTGCACGACGCTTTACTAAAACTGTCAAATACAACCTGTGAAGCTGCAACGTGGCAGCAAACCAAGAAACCTAGCGGTCTTCAGCCTCTTTGAGCAACAAAGGCACTGCTTGAGTGCTTTGCAACGCAACCCACTGCCCACGCCTGGCAAAGAACGAAACTGAAACTGTAGCAAAATATCCGTAGACAGTTTGCTAGCTAACGAAATCCAATCTGAAGCCTGTACTTCCCATCATTCCCATGGTGGTTGAACGATCGCAGCGCCAGTTTCCTCTCTAGGGGTGCTATTCTGGACATTGTCAAATTCCGCCATGTTGTCAAATTCCGCCATGTTGAGTGGTCACGCGAGGTCGTTCGCATTGTGGCGCTGCAATGGCGTTACGACACAGGAATCGGCGATGACGTAACGCGACAAAAAATAGTTAATTTTTTCCGAAGTAACGCTTTGCCGTACCCTGCCGTGTAGAAATAAAGGTTTGGGTTGAACAACGAAACCGAAATATGGTACTAAGCTGTGCCTACGGTCTACTTGCGGTTTATTGAAACTACTACTCGCTTAACGAAGAGCCACCGTGTCTGCAACACGATTAGACATTGCACTTATGGCGCCCACTGCGTCACAGGACCTCACTCTTTGTAGCGTCAATTTGACGTTGCGTGACGTTGCATCCTGCCAAATTTGCAGCTTAAAATGTGAGAACAATGAAGTGCCCAAAATTGACCGCCATATTGTCGTAAATTGAGTTGCTTGTTCGATGTGCAGCCTCACATACGTATGTGCACATATCATTCCGTGAGTTACTTTACAAGCATATTTTCGGTTAATAATATTATAAAGCGTTGTACATGAAGCCTGCTTGTAAAAATAAAAGGTTATTGTTTAATTTGGCCTGTTCGAAGTTGCGGTTCTCGCCGCAAGAGAACGCTAGATTAGCGAAGCAAAATGGCGCTGTCCTTTGTCGTGTAGTGGCTGGAGCTGCAGGAAGAAAGAGAATTCCGCCGAGTACCGCTATGCTTTTGTGATGACTGATAAATTGTTTCAACTGCGGCGCTGGCTGACGAAGGACATTGTGCGATGGCTGTGCGGGGAGCTTCGCCAGGACCTGAAGAGGCGGCGTACGGACACGAGAACAGCCCCGACCGTTGTTGTTGCTTTGTTGAGCTACAAGTGCTTTGCGCCCTTCGCTTGTTCGCCACCGGCAGTTGCCACGACGCAATCGCGAACAACGAGGACGTGGCGACGAGCTAGTCCAGTGTGGGTCTCACGATTCATGCTGTCATGGAAGCGATCGTCGAGCGCCTCGGCAATGAATGGATCGCCCTCCCTGCCAAAAGAAAGGCTTTGTCCACATAGATGCAAGATTTGAAGGCTGCGTTGAGGTGGTCGACGACACGTTCGTGTGCATAAGTGCGCCGTATGAAAAGGACGAAGGCAACAAGGCTGCTTACTTTTGCCGCAAGAACTTTTACGCCCTCAGCGTCATGGTGGTGAGAACAAATTTCATCTTATTCAATCTCGCGCATGCCGTTAGAAGAATGCAAAGGAGGAACGTGAAAAACAGCTTTTCGCCACTCTCCAGTATTTTAGCGACATTTTCCGTGGCTCTAGCTGCAGTGATAGAAAAGAACGCAGTAGTCGCGCTAAACGTAGTTTCCGTCACTATTTAGTTTTGGCAGGGGAGGCTTGACATCATAAAAAGTTCATCGAGCTTCATATTTGATCGTGGCAGCTTTTAAGAAAAATAATGCATGAAATGATATCAAACGTGCCGATTGCGCTCTAATTTCATAAACAGTGATATGCAGACATGCAGTAACTGCAACATATAAAATGAAAGATACAGCTGTCGAAGCTGTGCTCCGAAAGCAACTCGAGAGAAATAAGTGTGTTGGACCACACAGTTACAGTTGTTCTGCATGTAGCTGGTTGTATTGCTGTTGCCGACTTCCTTCCAATGCAAACAACACTCTGCAGGTATGTGACCAACACTGCCAATCACTGCCCTCGCACTCGGGGCCCGTGCACGACGCCTCTATGTGGAAGACATCCACCGTGAGCCAGGTCTGGGCAGTGGACGCCGTGGCCAGGTTGGTGAATAGCTGCTTGGTATGCAAGCCTGAGAATGCTTGTGTGGTGTCTTAGTGTAGCAAAAACAGTATTCATGGTAAGTTTATTACACGCTGCATGGTTCTTAACTACTCAAGTCTCTCTGTCCAAATTTCTGCCCCGTATGTTATTATGGCAGCTACCTTGGTCGAACTCTATCTACTTTAGTGGCACTGGTGTTCCCTTGAATGAAAATTCTCTCATGCACACATTTGAGAAAACAAGTCATACTGAGACCCGAGGCGGCACACAATAATCCGACTTGCTCTCAGTGTATAATTGCAACTTGTCTTTCTATGGTCATGGGAAAGACTACTAGTGTAATAGAAAGGTCAAGCATGAAAGAAACTTTCATGAATACATTGTATGATCCTTTATTATAAAGTGGTGAAATAATAAATAGTAAGCATGCGATGATACAGAAACTGCTACACTCTGAGGCTATGTTAAAAAAAAAGAATGCATCAAATACAACTGCCATAGATGTTGCACATTCATAAATACAATTATGTGTAGAAAGGACAACTTGTATAAAAAATACAAACAAGCAAGCACAGCCATGTGCTATATAGCAATAAAATAAGTCAACTGACAACTCAAGGTATTTCAGTCATGGTTCATAAAAAGCACTTAAAAACAACTCCAACGGTCGCAAAAGAAACCTGCTGTCACTTTTCAACTAAGGGAAACCAAGCCTTGAGTGTGCTGACCGTCTGCAGCCGCACATCAGTCCCATGCAATCAAAAGAAAGCACAACACCCTTACCACCAAAGAAGATGCACCTTCTGTCACTCGCCCCTTCTTTTCTATGAAAGAAGTTAAAGGTTGCAGTTCAATAGCTTCGTGTCATTCCTCCTGACGAAGGAATTGAGTTGATTCCAATCCACGTAGAAATAAAGCCATTTTTTTCGTTGGAGCATTTCAAAAGCCGTAATCATGTAACCTAACCAGACAAGCAATTCTGTCAATATGTCTAGCTGTAAAAAAAAGAAAAGCAGTGCATATCAGTGACACGATGTCTTCGAATAAGTTAAAAGAAGTTAGAAAGGAATAGTACATATTCACGTATACATTCATATTATGCTAATTGGAACACTGTCCTCCACAGGTGCTAGTGCATACTCGCTTCAACCTTGGCTGCTTAACCCCATCCCTGGAGCACATCCTGCAGGATCCTCTGCTGCCCGATTCCACCGCACCCACTCATCACTGCGGTGCGTCGTATAACTGTGCACTGGAGTCCTCAAGGCCCACTTTCGGTGCTTGCAGAGGTACAGAACACTGTAATATGGCCCACTCTTCACGTCGAAGATCATCGCAGTTTTTGTCGTGCTTCACAACCTCGGTGTTTGGCAGCAGCTGCCTGAGCCAGACGACATCCCTTGCACTGAAGAACTCGAATGAGAAGATGCGGACCTTTACAACAACAATAACGAGGATACGGCTGCAGTAGACATGTACCAGGCGGGTAGGCAAAGGCAGGATCACGCTCTGTAGTGGTTCACAGCTGGGCACGACTCGATGTGATGGGGTTTACATTCCTGCGAGATATACACAGAAACGTGAAACACAAAAAGCTCTTGCTTTTTCTCATGACAAAGTAGCCACTTGCATTGTGTTCGACCCTATACCTATCCCCTGTACTTGTGTTCTTGCAGGAATTGTATTCTGACAAAAACTTCATTGTGTTTGTTGATTGAGAGCATGCTGATTGTACCATGCAGTTAGGCAAAAGCATGCTCAGCTTCTGCCGCAAATCATAGCAGGACTAGTTTGTTGAGATCATAGTGACTCTGTAAACAGCCTGTGTTATTTTGCAGCAGTGCATGCAACAATGAATGCCATTCCAGAGCATTGTTTTCAGCACTTAATTCACAATGCGAACCCCTGTGATGACTTTACGAGTCTGGCAGGTGTGTACAAAAGCTCTATTCATGTAGTAGCCACTCGTACATGCAAGAGCACAAGCTTGCTGTGGTGTAGACTAGACCTTCTTCACAGACAGCAAATGGTTCCCCATTTCTTTTGGCGCATTCCTCTTTTTTCTTGCCATCAGCGTTAACAAGCGTACATAGTTTTGAAAGTTTGCTAGGGGCGGAGAAGACTACATCGACACCAGCACGCATGCCTATCTTTTTGAGATTATGCGCAACCTTATGAATGTACGGCACTACTACTAACTTATGTTTCTTTTTCTTTATCGGCTGGCCTTACTGATCACCACGCTTCATCTCTCTTAGCAGGACTCGAGCCACCTATTCAAGCATATGTCGCGGGTACCCAGCCGAAACCAGGCGAGAGGTCTGAGCAGGGAAGCTACTCTCGTCTTGTGCTTTCTTCTCTTGTCCCCGTCTTTGTGCGCTGTAGCCTTCAAGATGTCATACCAACTAGCCCACCGAGCCATCCTTGTTAACTTTATTTCCACTTCTTTGGGCTCTTTCAATTGTTCCTCGACTCACCCAGACACTCTTATTGCGCTCACCGCCTTGGCTAGGTGCAGGTCATGAGAGCTGGGCTTCTGCATACGTAAAAATTTTTTTCACCGGCTCTCCTAACCATGTTTGGTGGTCTCCCTCCCTCAAGCTAGCGAGCGCTTTCTGTCTGCGGGACGGCCAGAATGGAGTAACAAGAGCGGAGTCGCTTTTATAAGGAGTGCCTGTACCAGCGGGTACACGTCGGTGTTGGGGCCAGCCGTGCCTTGTCACTGTGGAAGGGCTGTTTGCGCATCCTGGACACGACGATTGAGTGCTGGTGGCAGCACATCCTATCCGTTCTACGGGCCATCGCTTGCAAAAGGGCGCCTGCCGAGGCCAACCCGGTCCATACTCTTGGGGATCTACGCCTTCCAAGTCATGCGCATCACGTCCTTCTGGCTATGGTGCAGAAAGTGGCAGACGCTTCACAGGAACGCGACAAAGATGGGTGTATATCAGAAAGAGTGGACAGCTTACGGAGGACTAAGCTGCCCACCAGCAGCCTACCTGTGAGTCGTGCAGGGTGTTTTATACGCCGCAACGAAGTGTGTGTAGTTCAGGCAGATAAAGAGGCCGGATTTGCTGTGCTACCAGTTAGCGAGTATAAGGGCTATCAAGGCCATTAGCAGGGTCTTCACTAGGCGAGATGATGTAGAACTCTCCAAAGTAAAAAGAGAGGCTCTGCGTCTGTGCGGTGGCATGAAGCTTGACACTCTTGCGCGCGATATAGCACGCAAAGAGAGCTTAAGCCTGGAAGTATTCTTTTCGGCCAAAACCCATAAAATAGAATCCCCGTTTCGCGCCATTGTTTCCGAGAATGGCGCCTGGCAAAAGTCTATTTCGAAGTTCTTGCAGCAGAAGCTCAATATTCTAACCGTTGATGACCCTTTCTTAAAGGGCCCCCCACCAGGCCACCTATCAAATTTTAGTTAGACGCTGGAAGTTGTTGTGTGCCGAATGAAGAGCAATATGGCGCTAGAGTTTTTCAAATCGGTTCATTACGAGTTGAGAAAAACGATAATTTGTAGTGGCGCGAAACCAGGATGCGAGGAGGCGAGTTTCAAACCCTTGCCACTCGCCCCGTGTAGCCTTCGCAAGCCAAATCTCTTCCCTGCCCTATTCACTTGACACATACGCATGCATGGTCGCGTGCGCATGACGTGCCCGAGCCAGCCCGCGCACGCGAGCGGCGTTGCAGGGCCGCTACCTTTTTTTTTTAAAGACGATAGTCTTTCTTGGGATATTTAAACGAAGAAATTTTGGTCTGTCTGTCTTTCTGTTTGTCGGCACGTCACTCGATTCAGCCTTCCGGCCAAAGTTGAACCACTTGCTTACCGCCCACCCAGCTTGAACTGGTACGGGTGTTCATACTTGTTAACGTTGTCGATGAAAACCTAATTACGCATATCTGAGGCGCAACATCACTAGGTAAGTATTAGATAGTGTGTTCCTTTATTAGAAAATACATAGATACGTAATTCTAAAAACCCTAGTTTCTTAAGCTGCGCTGAAAATGTGGATGCGCTGAACACGCGATGCGCCGACGAAAGCCCTCTGCCACGGGGGAAGGAAAGAACCTTCCTCTCCGTGCCCTCTGCACAAGCTCGTTTCCCGACCTAGAGCGTAGAGTTACTGCATACGCTACTTTTAAGGCTCATTCACACCGGCGACTAGGAATGGTCGCGCGACCGTTTGCGACTGGAAGTCAAAAAGCGACTCAAAGCGACCGATGTTCACACCTGCGTGCGACTTATAACCGTCGCCATATAGAATTCACGTCTGCTCGTATACAGCTTGCATTGCCGTTGCCCCGTAAAATAGGCTGACGTCCTGTTTCTGCACATCTGATTGGTTCAGAGGTTTGCGACTGCAGTCGCGCGACTGAAAAATTGAGCAGCGAGCGACTGAGCCAAAGCAGTCGCTTTGCGACCAAAACGGCCATTTGCGACTAACTTAGTCGCGCGACCGTTGCTAGTCGCCGGTGTGAACGAGCTTTTTTTTTTTTTTTTAGCAGAGTTGCGCATCTGTCTTCCAAACGCCGCTAGCAACCATGCGTTGCGGAGAAGCTGACGCTGGGGCCAAGTTTTGTATTTCTCGCTGGCGCCGCTGCAGCGAACTGGATTGACACTAGTCATTCACATTAAGGTAAATCACCGGTCTTCGACACGCCAAACATGTCGACCGGTGACCCGGTAGGCACGTCGCCTGCAGAAACGGAGTGAGTCTTCACGACATAGCGATGGTTGCTAGCCAGACCTATGCGCAACTCCGCTACCCAAAGGTAGCATATACAGTAACTCTGACGCAGCGCTCCTCTATCGTCTTTCGACGACATTTGCAGCGAAGCACGCAGATACGCGGCCAATTTTTTATGTAGCGGCCATGGGCGTTTTGTCGGCGTTCTCTGGTGTACTGCCTGTTTCTGCGGGATGGGCATGAAAGTTGAGACATTTTTACGCGCACGAGAGTGGCGGTATCATGAGCCAATGCCGCATTAACGTTTACTTGGACGCGGTAGAATAAACGAGCATAAGGAGTGCTCGAACGCGCCAGAACATCACTTATCGTTTCAAGGGCTGGCGTCTGCTCGATGCGCTAACCGCGGGGACACGAACGCATGGGATGGGGAGGCACATTAGCCCCGCATCTCGCTGTAGTTCACGGGGGAAAATGAAAAAGACGCACACATTCCCTTTGTGTGTCTCATTATTTCTCTCAAGTTTTATTAATCTATTCAAGCAACAAATTACACAAACTACACATGTGTCAAATAATTATCGCAGCGTCACGTGCTACTGTTGGCGACGTCAGAGCACAGTCGTCTACGTAGAGGGGCGACGTCACAGCACTGCCATCTCCGTAGGGCCATTTTCTCATGTACATCATCCCCTCATTCTCTAAAGCGTGCGCCCGCGAGAGGAAGGGCAAGCAGCGTTCACCTTGAAATATGACCCATTTTCGCGGCGCATAGCGTTGCAAATTTGGCAGATGTGATCGTGAACGCCCAGTGTATGCATTGCGCTCGTTAGCTCAAAATTGCCAAACCTGGTGAGGAGCCCTTTAATCAAGAATTCAGACCAGGTCATTCACTTTTTGAGATCTAACAATAAAGGGAATTCGACTTTTTCAATAGATATAAAGGATTTTTTTACTCGATCCTGCAGAATCAGCTGATGAGTAGCGTTCAAAACGCGATTGACGACCACGGTGTAGTTGGCTTCCAGAATACAGCCGGTATGAATGAAGGGGCGTTTTTAGAGCTTTTAAAATTTTATCTGACATCTGCTTTCATAACATGGCAGGGTAAGACCTTCATTCAGAAAACGGGATTTGCATCAAATCTTGTATCGCGCCTTTTTTAAGCGATTTGTATCTAGCCTACTATGGTCGTATATTGTGTGAACGTTTAGAAGGGTTGAATCTGAAACGTATATTTCGGTATGTCGATGACTACCTCGTTGTTTTGAAAGCTGATGCCGAGGATTTTATGACGTCTGTCTCGAGTGTTCTGGCCCTAGTTAGCGACTGTCTCAAGCCACTGCAGTTGACGCACGAAGTACCGGTGGAAAATTCCCTGAAATTTCTTGACCTCAGGTTGAATTTCACAGCAGGACATATTTGCTGGTGTTATGAGCCAAGGGCTAGCAAACCGTTGCTCCCCTTTGCCTCCAGTCATACAAAGCTTGTCAAAAGGGGTCCATCGCGTCGTGTCTGAGGAATTCGTTGTGGAGGTCTTGTTTACATTCAGCAGAGAGTAGCTTCCTTGCTCAGACCTCTCGCCTGGTTTCGGCTGGGTACCCGCGCCACATGCTTGACTCGGTGGCTCGTGTCCTGCTAAGGGAGATGAAGCGTGGTGATCAGCAAGGCCAGCCGATAAAGAAAAAGAACGATAAGTTAGTAGTAGTGCCGTACATGCATGAGGTCGGGCATAATCTCAAAAGAAAGGCATGCGTGCAGGTGTCGATGTAGTCTTCTCCGCCCCTAACACACATTCAAATCTATGTACGCTTGTTAACGCTGATGGCAACAACAAAGAAGGATGCGCCAAAAGACACGGGGAGCGATTTGTTGGCTGTGAAGAATGTGTAGTCTACTCGCTGCACTTGAGCTGAGGGAAAAGGTGTATTGGACAATCCGGTAGATGTGTCAACGATAGGTTCAGGGAGCATAAGAATTTGGTAGGAAAGACAATCATATCAGGCCACTTGTCAATGCACTGCAGGACTTGTGCCTGTGAACCACTTTTCGGGCATTGCTCGGTAATCAGAAAGGTATAGGATAAGCTGACACGTGAAGTGATTGAAGCGTACGAAATTGATCGCCAACGAGACAGTTGTGTGAGCGCTCCCTCTGTGACCCTCTCCACTAAGGAGATAGAATTTTTGAACGTAAACATGTCTTAGGCTGTGTGCAAAATAATGAATGTTGGGTTTGTTGTAACTGGGTGATTCCACGAGAGATCGAACATGCCTGTCCGGTCGCATTTTTTGTTTTGCCTGTTTTTTTTATATGTTATGTGGGCACATTCAAAGTGCACGGAACTGAAAATTTTATTTCCAAGAAACGCTCCCAGCGCGCCAAAAAAATATTTGAAGGTGGCGGCGCGGGCCTCCTGTTTTTGCTCACTGCAATGTTTTCGCATTTCACGGCCAAATATAGCGCGAACTATAAATGATGTGGCGAAAATTTTTTTTGCTGGTTTTAATACGCATTACTGTGAATTACATCTATGCTTTCTTTATGCCGTCCTCAAAAAGAAGAAAATGTGAAAAAATGGCAAACATGGCCGAAATCAAAAAAGTGTGCTAAGTTTGAGGCGCCTTGGCGCCTTGGCTATTACAAACAGAAACTTGAAAACGATGTCAATTATAGAAAACAGCCTTCGCAACATTTATACCGAAGATCATTTTCCTATGAGCAGCGCAAAAAAAGACAAAAATAGTTAAAGAAGCGAGTTTTTTCAAAAAAGCACATTTTCAAAAAAGAAAATAAAAAAAACTCCGGTCTCAATTTTGACGACAATTTTTTATCGAAGAGCGCTTATGTCAATGAACACACGGTTTAAATATCATATGTCCTCATTTGCTTTGTTTACGAGATATAACTGGCCAAAATGACCCTTGCTGTCTAGTGCGACCGATGGTTGTTATCAGCTTGCATTGTGTGTAAATCTCAGTTTTAATTATTCTGCTGCAGCAAAACCTTGCTCTGGTGGCTTTTCGTCAAGAAAAATGTGTTCTCAGATTTTATTTGTGTCTAGCGTGTGCAAAAGTGGGCTGCTGCCGCCCTCTAAAGGGTGATTCCACGAGAGATCGAACATGCCTGTCCGGTCGATATTTTTGTTTTGCCTGGGTTTTTTATATGATATGTGGGCACATTCAAAGTGCACAGAACCGAAAATTTTATTTCCAAGAAACGCTCCCAGCGTGCCAAAAAAATATTTGAAGGTGGCGGCGCGGACCTTCTGTTTTTGTTCACTTCAATGTTTTCGGATTTCACGGCCGAATTTAACGCGCACTATAAACGATTTGTCGAAAATTTTTTTGTTGGTTTTAGTACGCATTACTGTGAACTATATCCATTCCTTTTTTATGCCGTCATGAAAAGGAAAAAAATGTGAAAAAAAATGACAAACCCGATCCAAATCAACAAAGTTTGCTAAGTTTGATCTGCCTTGGCGCCTTTCCTATTTCATACAGAAACTTCAAAACAGTGTCAAGTATCTCAAGGAGCCTTTGCAACATTTATGCGGCACATCGTTTTCCTACAGGCAGCGCAAAATAAGAAGAAAATAGTTAAAGAAGCGAGTTTTTTTCAAAAAGTACATCTTCAAAAAATAAAAAAAACTCAGACCTCAATTTTGACAACATTTTTTTATCGAAGAGCGCTTATGTCAGTGAAAACACCGTGTTAATATGTATGTCCTAATTTGCTTTGTTCACGAGATTTAACGGGCCAGAATGACCCTTGGTGTGTGTGCTCACTTCAGTGCGATTGATAGTTGTCATCAGCTTGCATTGCACGTAAATCTAGTTTAAATTATTTTCCTGCAGTAAAACTTTGATCTGGTGCCTTGTCGTCAAGAAAAATGTATTCTCAAACTATAATTGTGTCTAGCGTGTGCGGGGGTGGGCTTCTGCCGCCTTCTTAAGGGCTAACGCGTACTCAGTTTGCAGCTTACAACCTCAACTTACCCCGCCAGTATTCGCTAATCAGAAGCACGCGAGACACCGCGAGCATATGGCACTTTGTCAAAACTCTCCTTGCACACAGAATAAAGCATCTGTCTGCAGCGAAGGCCAACTTAATCTGTAACTAAATGCCACAATCAGCAGGCTCGCTGTTATGCAGTTGTTTTCTCACTGCCTGCTTGCTTCCCTTCCATTACGTGCATTGTACGCTCTAACCATCTTCCCCATTCGACGCACCCTGTGCCTAAACAACATTTGTAAAAAGTTAGCTCAATCATTTCCGAGCCGTTTATTTCACTTCCCGCTATCACATGTTTTCGGCGTCGCAGATAACGTCTTCCTGTATCATCTCGACCTTTACCTCAGCGTTTCAACAGCCAGAAAACGTGCGGTGCGGCATGATTAAGCCATGAGTGGCCGAAGCTGCCCAATTGATGATGTTTTCTTGCCACTTTACTAAAGTGCTTTCCCACGTCGAGGACAGCAGAGGTCATTGGTGGCGCCATGCAGACGGACATTACCCTTAGTTTTGACAATGAGTGTGGCCTACAAATTAATTATTACAGCCCAAAGTGGTTAGACACCCTTAGTCATAAAATGTTAAACCGTGAGCAGTTCTGGAAACGCATTCATGACAGCTGCGCAGATGTGAGATAATTTGTGCGGCGCCGTTCAGTATAAACGTTTCGACTTGCTCTAGCTGTTCACTACACGCGATGCGCGCGGCCCATGGCTACGTCCGATTATTTACGCGTTCACAGAAAGAATATTGCTGAGGAAAACATTTTCGTTGCGCAAAATTTTTTTCTTTGCTCTTTTTGTTGTTGTCTACCTCCAGAAGCTACTGTCATAGGCTAAGGATCTTCGCGACACCTGCGAAGTCTGCTTGCATTGCTTTACGCTCCTCAAGGAAAACCTGTCTACAGCTAACCGCGATGAGGTAGACCAGGCATTTCTTCACGAAGAAGAAGTGATTGATATCTTGAACAGGCGCGCCCATCTTTCCTCAGATGATTGTAGGCGATGTTGTCGGCTGCAAACTGTTTACAAGTTAGCCATTTAGAGGGCGGCAACAGCCCACTTTTGCACACGCTAGATACAAATAAAATCTGAGAACACATTTTTCTTGACGAAAAGCCACCAGAGCAAGGTTTTGCTGCAGCAGAATAATTAAAACTGAGATTTACGCACAATGCAAGCTGATAACAACCATCGGTCGCACTGAAGTGAGCACAGACAGCAAGGGTCATTTTGGCCAGTTATATCTCGTGAACAAAGCAAATGAGGACATACGATATTTAAACCGTGTGTTTATTGACATAAGCGCTCTTCGATAAAAAATTGTCGTCAAAATTGAGACCGGAGTTTTTTTTATTTTCTTTTTTGAAAATGTGCTTTTTTGAAAAAACTCGCTTTTTTAACTATTTTTTTCTTTTTTTTCGCTGCCCATAGGAAAATGATCTTCGGTATAATTGTTGCGAAGGCTGTTTTCTATATTTGACATCGTTTTCAAGTTTCTGTTTGTAATAGCAAAGGCGCCAAGGCGCCTCAAACTTAGCACACTTTTTTATTTCGGCCGTGTTTGCCATTTTTTCAGATTTTCTTCTTTTTGAGGACGGCATAAAAAAAGCATAGATGTAATTCACAGTAATGCGTATTAAAACAAGCAAAAAAAATTTTCGCCACATCGTTTATAGTTCGCGCTAAATTTGGCCGTGAAATGCGAAAACATTGCAGTGAGCAAAAACAGGAGGCCCGCGCCGCCACCTTCAAATATTTTTTTGGCGCGCTGGGAGCGTTTCTTGGAAATAAAATTTTCAGTTCCGTGCACTTTGAGTGTGCCCACATAACATATAAAAAATCCAAGCAAAACAAAAAATGCGACCGGACAGGCATGTTCGATCTCTCGTGGAATCACCCAACTTTATCTCGTGTTGGTGCTGTGTCTAATATTGCTTTAATTGGCTTGATGTGCGCATATAAGGTACCTCCTCCAGAGAATAAAGTATCAGTTGCAGTTCGGTGCTTCGTCTAGTGCTTTCTTCTGTTGTCCCCGTCTTTGTGCGCTGTAGCCTTCAAGATGCAATACCAAATAGCCCACCATCTTCGTCAACTGATACCGCGGGGGCGGATGCGCTATTTAAACATCACTTCGACGGACTGCTGGTGGGGCGTGACATCGCTGCCGACATGTGCTTACCTCGCCTTTTCGTGCAGGTCCTTTTCGGGACCCTGCTGCTTCCGTTTCCTGGATTCTTCACTGTGAGCGGAGGCGCGTCATCGC
Organism: Rhipicephalus sanguineus; assembly: GCF_013339695.2. NCBI lineage: Eukaryota > Metazoa > Arthropoda > Arachnida > Ixodida > Ixodidae > Rhipicephalus > Rhipicephalus sanguineus. The sequence continues at coordinate 136,030,332 of NC_051185.1, forward strand.
AGTCTGATTCTACGCCGAATAATGCGTGTGAACCCATACCGACGTCGTTTCTTCCGGAAAACAACGGTCGAATTCCAACGTTGGATTCTTTCAAGCATTTGGCCTGGCAACCACCTTCGTCAACTGATACTGCGGGGGCGGATGCGCTATTTAAACATCACTTCGACGGACTGCTGGTGGGGCGTGACATCGCTGCTGACATGTGCTTACCTCGCCTTTTCGTGCAGGTCCTTTTCGGGACCCTGCTGCTTCCGTTTCCTGGATTCTTCACTGTGAGCGGAGGCGCGTCATCGCAGTCTGATTCTACGCCGAATAATGCGTGTGAACCCATACCGACGTCGTTTCTTCCGGAAAACAACGGTCGAATTCCAGCGTTGGATTCTTTCAAGCATTTGGCCTGGCAACCACCTTCGTCAACTGATACTGCGGGGGCGGATGCGCTATTTAAACATCACTTCGACGGACTGCTGGTGGGGCGTGACATCGCTGCTGACATGTGCTTACCTCGCCTTTTCGTGCAGGTCCTTTTCGGGACCCTGCTGCTTCCGTTTCCTGGATTCTTCACTGTGAGCGGAGGCGCGTCATCGCAGTCTGATTCTACGCCGAATAATGCGTGTGAACCCATACCGACGTCGTTTCTTCCGGAAAACAACGGTCGAATTCCAACGTTGGATTCTTTCAAGCATTTGGCCTGGCAACCACCTTCGTCAACTGATACTGCGGGGGCGGATGCGCTATTTAAACATCACTTCGACGGACTGCTGGTGGGGCGTGACATCGCTGCCGACATGTGCTTACCTCGCCTTTTCGTGCAGGTTAGTTATCGAAATCCTGCGTCTTGTTACCGATGTTCTAATCGATGCTTGATAGCGGTGTCGTGCCCCGACTGCCTATTTGAGTGCTTGAAAAAGTGCATGTGTTTGCGTGCGTTCACAACTCGTGTCTTTGATGTATTGCTCTTACTACTCTCCGGAGACGTGGAACTAAACCCTGGCCCTGGTTCGGCTACCAGAAGCAAAAGCGAAAGTGCTAGTCTCGAAGGCATCTATGATATCGTTCGCAGACTAGAGCAGGGTCAGACACGTTTTTTCACTGAGCTAGAAGAAGTAAAGAAACAGTCTGCTTTTGCTACTTCGCTTCAGGAACTGCAGAGTACCGTTGCTGCTCTTCAGGGTGATCGTCTTACAGCGAAAGAGAGCTCATATGAATATCGACAGAGATTGGATGAAGTTAGGGCGTCACTCGAAGATAGTAGCAACAGGTCCCGCAGGAACAACTTGCTAGTCTTTGGATTGCCTGACCATGCAAATGAAAGCTGGCGAGAATCCGAAGAAACTGCTCTCGCGTTTTTTAAGGAAGAGCTTGATCAGCGAGTCACAACGCAAGATATTGAACGCGCCCACAGATTGGGAAAGTACGGTGAAGGCAACAACCGACCGATTATCATCTCATTTTCGAGATTTAAAGTTAAAGAACAAATTTTGTATTCCAGATTTAAGTTGAAGGATAAAGACTATGTAATTCGCGAGGACTTCTCTCCCGCTACTAGGCGTGCGCGCTCTAAACTGACTGAGTATGCTCAAGGTTTGAAACTTCCTTTAAAACTGCGCTTAGATAAACTTCATGTGGGAAATAAAACGTTTGTTTATGACAGAGCTGAAGACAAGGTGACGGAACTCAAGAGATAGCTACGCAGCAAGCAACTTGTTAACCAAAGAGGCGCAAGTGCGAGTCTTAAATGTGTATCTTCTCGTAGTCTCTCCTTAACTATATTGCTGGTTAACTGTCGCAGCCTGAAAAATAAGGTGGACGAATTTGCTGCTTTGCTGTCTGCTACACAACCTTCCATTGTAGTTGGAACTGAATCTTGGTTGCATAAATCCATTGCTAATTTTGAAGTTTTTCCACGTGGTTATGATGTTTACCGATCTGATAGAAACACACAAGGTGGCGGAGTTTTCATTCTTATTAATGAACTTCTCCAGAGCGGCGAAATATCCGCTACTTTTCATCATTCTGAGTCCGTTTGGTGCAAGGTCCGACTGAGCAATGGAAAGTGCTTTGCAGTTGGCTCGTTCTACCGACCTCCCGGCTCAACTAACCCTGAATCCTTCGACGAGTTATCACAATTTCTAAATACTATAAACTGCGACTTTATTTTTGGAGGAGACTTTAATATGCCTCTAGTAGCCTGGAAGAATGGCAAACCCGAGTTCTCCGGCTCTGGTTCACTATCCTGTTCTTTCTCGGAGCTTGTCATGACTAATGATCTCACCCAATTTGTTTCTGAGGGCACGAGACGAGGTCATTCTTCTGCCAGCATTCTAGATTTGGTTTTTGCTAACTCTGAGACGTTGCTCCGTGATGTAGTTGTAATCCCAGGTATTAGTGATCATGACTGCGTCGTTGGTACTTGCAATATTACATCACTAAGAGCAGCTCACAAACAACCCCGAAAAGTATACTATTATGACCGAGGTGACTATGCCTCGTTATCTCAAGAACTTTGTCGTTTTTATCCAGATTTCTGTAATCTCTCTGAGTCGCTAAACATTGATGAATTGTGGTCTGCCTTTGCAGATAAACTGATGACCTTAGTTGAAGAATACATTCCTTCCAAACTCCTGACCAGTCGTCGCCGTAATGACAAACCATGGATAAACAAGGAAATTCGAACTTTGATTAGCAGAAAACGCCGCCTATATGCCGCGTATTTAAAACATCGCAGTCAGACTGTTTATGAAGAAATGCGTAACTTAGGCTACACAATAAAGCATGCGATTAAAGTGAAGAAACAGATATACATCGCTTCGCTCGATGTAAGGCTCAAAGAAAATCCCAAAGACTTCTGGAAATTTATTAAAGTTAACAGCAAGGAGGTCAGCGCGATACCTAATCTATTAGTCGACGATCAAGCAGTCTTTGATGATTACGAGAAGGCTTGCGCTTTTAATTCCTACTTTAAATCGGTATTTTCTAACATGTCCACTAATCTACCTCCTGCAACGCCAGATTTACACTACGAGAATATGCCCATGGTTACTGCAACGTATAATGGTATTCTTAAACTGCTTAATAACCTAAAAAACAATTCATCTGGAGGCCCAGATGGCATACCAACCAAGGTAATTAAGGCATGCACTGAGGAAATTGCCAATTTCTTAGTCATCTTGTATAACAAGTCTCTACACAGCAGTTCAGTCCCAACCCAATGGAAATCAGCAGCTGTTGTTCCCATTCACAAAAGTGGTCCCAAACATTCTATACAGAACTACAGACCAATCTCGCTTACTTCTGTTTGCTGCAAAACATTAGAACACATAATTTACAGTGCCGTGATGAAACACCTCCAAAACAATAGTTTCTTTTCATACGCTCAACATGGTTTTAGGGCTGGTTTGTCCTGTACAACGCAATTGGTTGAATTCTGCCGTGATCTGTTTTACTCCTACGACTCTGGTTTCAAGTAGACTGCATTTTTTTAGATTTCAAAAAATCTTTCGATACTGTTCCCCATGATTTGTTATTGTATAAATTATCATCTCTTTGTATTCATCCTACTATAGTAGCTTGGATTAGAAATTACCTTTCCGGAAGGACACAGCATGTGTTGATTAATGGTGTTAAATCAACTGAAACAACCGTTACCTCTGGCGTGCCACAGGGATCCGTTTTAGGACCTCTGTTATTTCTGGTTTACATTAATGATATCGTACAGGGTCTACAATGCAGTGTCAGATTATATGCAGATGACTGCGTCATTTACAGGAATATAACAAACGAACATGATGTTAATAGTCTGCAAATCGATTTAAACACAATTCAAAATTGGTGCGGCAAATGGTGTATGTCTTTGAACAGTGCTAAATGTCAATTTATATCTTTCACCCGCAAACGTTCCCCTGTGAGATCTGTCTATTATTTGGATCATATATCACTTGAACGGGTGCAACACTATAAATATCTTGGGGTTTATTTTTCAGAAAATCTGACCTGGACTAGACACATTGAACATGTCGCTTTAAAATCTTCTAGGATGCTTAACCTCATTAGACGCAATTTTTACAAAGCCCCTAACAGTGTTAAAGAACAACTATATAATATGTATGTTCGTCCAATTCTTGAGTATGCTTGCGCAGCATGGGACCCCGACACCTCATGTCTTATTGATAAACTTGAGCGTATCCAGAATCGCGCAGCCAGATTTGTCACTGGTAATTTCACCTATAAAAGCAGCATTTCACTAATTAAAGACAACCATGGTTGGAAAACCCTATCTCGACGCCGCCTAACCATTAAATTGGAACTTTTTTCCAAATTTACTTTGATCTCACAGGAGTGAATAAAAACTTGTACATTTCCCCCCCTCACTTCATCTCAACACGTAGTGATCATGAATGTAACGTTTTGGAAATGCGCTGCCGCACGAATGTGTTTCAATGTTCTTTTTTTTCCTCACACCTCCATGTACTGGAACAGACTTCCAAAGGGTATATCTCATTGTAGAACATTATCCGAATTCAAATCGTTTTTACATTCTGGTCTCCCGTGAGATATTAAATACCTGTCTCCCTGCTTTTGCTGATACTTTTTTTTTCGTTTGCATGTGTTGCCAATTTTTCACGCGGAGTCCATCGCTTGCTCACATTTTCATGTCTGTTGTATCTATTTTTTCCTGAATTGCCCCCCTGCAATAATGCCCTCGTGGCGCTGCAGGTACTTGTATAAAAAAAAATAAAAGCCATCCAAGTGGCGTCGGCCTAGGTGCTGTGTTGGCACAACGCAAAGACGTCCAAGGTGAATACGTCATCGCTTACGCTAGTCGTGATCTGAAGAAGGCAGAATTTAACTATTCCGTGACAGAGAAGGAGTGCTTGGCGACAATTTGGGCACTGAACAAGTTTGGCCCGTACCTTTACGGCCGTCCTTTCGGCGTTGTTACAGACCACCACGCTCTATGTTGGCTTTCTACCATGAAAGACCCGTCGGGACGGTTGGGCCGTTGGGCACTTCGCTTGCAAGAATATGACATTCGTGTCGTATATCGTTCCGGTCGTAAGCACGCAGATGCTGATGCGCTCTCCAGATGCAGCTCACCAGATGCAGCTCCTTTATCACCCCTCTTCACCACCCTGCCACCACTCAGCTCCACTGACATGCTTTCGGAGCAGCGCAAGGACCCATCTCTTGCGATGCTGCTTGACTGCCTTAGTGATCTTTCGGCGAGAGTGCCACGTACGCTGCCAAGCAGTCCACTTTTCCGCGCGAGACAACATCCTGTACCGCCGCAACTACATGGCAGACGGTCGGAAGTGGCTCCTTGCTGTCCCTCATCATATGCGCTCTGACATCTGCGCTTTCCATGCAGATCCCCAATGTGCTCACGCTGCCGTCCTGAAAACTTACGCAAGGCTGCGTCAGCGATATTACTGGCGCGGAATATACTGCTTTGTGCAGAAATACGTCCAGTCTTGCACTACATGTCAACAAGGCACGACACCTCCACGATACCTTACTGGAACGCAGCCGCTCCTCTGCCCAGCTCGCCTATCTGACCGCGTTGGTATCGACCTCTACGGCCCCCTACCGTTTAGTGGTCCATGGGCAAGACGTAGGTCCATGGACCACCATCCATGGGCAAGCCCTACGTCTTGCCCATGAATGTCCCCATGGATGTCCCCGTGGTTTTCTCTGCGCCCAACAAGCTCTCTAAGCTGTGCTCCCGCACATGCGGTGGTAGCAAACATGGGTGCCAAATTAAACACGGTGTCTGCTATCTCCCATGCAGCACTAGTAAACGGCAGGAAGCGGAAGATGGAAGCTGCGATATCGTTCCAGCCTTGAAGAAGACAAGTCCACTTGTCGAAACGTTGGCTCGAGCACCCACCCCCTGTTTTACGGATTTTTTCATGCAGCACCAGTGTGGTATATGCCATACCTCTGGTTTGTGGCAAGACCTACGTCGGGCAAACTGGGCGCTGCATAAACGAGTGACTTAGGGAGCATGCTCAAAAAATTGGCCGCATATCTGCGTGCTTCGCTGCAAATGTCGTCTAAAGACGATAGAAGAGGCGCTGCGTGAGATATGGACGCCATCTGGCAATATGTCGGGAAACATGAGTGCTGTGTTGCGGGCTGGTAGTCCCGGCGCAGCGGCAGGCGAAGACCGGCGGTGACCAACGCGACCGGTGGGGACGCCGGCCAGCCCGAACACGCTGTTTGGCGCGATGCGCCGAAGGAGAAGAAACGCCCGCACTCAACGAGTACTCTCCACAAACTCTGTTACTTGCACGTCGCCTGGTTAAAACAGGAATGCCAGAGCGGCGCCCCTGTCATTCGTACAAGGCAATACTGAACCGAAACCGAAACACAGCATGAGCTTGTGCAGAGGGCATGGAGGAAGACAAGTTTCAGCGCAGTCGCATTTTCAGCGCACCTTAAGAAACTAGGGTTGTAACATTGTAGGGCGAGTAGGGCCAGAAGGACCGTCACGACGAAAACCTGCCTCCTCAGTCGTATTCGGCTGGAACGTTGGTGTGGCTTCGCGTTCCCTCCTCCGCTCCTGGCCTGTCCACAAAGCTACTGCCTAAGTACGAAGGCCCCTACTGCGTCCTACGTCAAGCATCCCCAGTTGACTATATGATTGAGCCTGTTCAATCATCTACGGTCTGCCGTCGTCGCGGCCGCGAGACTGTTCACGTCGATCGACTGAATCCGCATTATGACCCACCAGTTGTACCTGTTCCTTAGGTCGCCAGGATGGCTCCTTTTCCGCGGGGGAGTGATTTGTAACATGGTAGGGCGCAGACAAGAACGCCTGCGAAAGAAGAAGACGAATACGGTTGTTGTTGGCGCTCGCGCTTGCTCGGCTTGGACCGCTGATCGCTTCAGCTGTGGCAATCTTTTAATAAACGCGTTACTGTCTCAACGTTAAACGCATGCCATCAAGATCTTTAAAATTGCGTATCTATGTATTTTCTATTAAAGGAACACACCACCTAATACTTACCTAATAATGTTACGCCTCAGATATGCGTAATATTAACTTTTTGATCGACAACGTTCACAAGTATGAACAGCCGTACCAGTTCAAGATGGGTGGGCGGTAAGCAAGTGGTTCAACTTTGGCCGGTTGGCTGAATCGGGTGACGTGCCGACAAACAGAAAGACAGAAAGACAGACCAAAATTTCTGCGTTTAAGTTCCCCAAGAAAGACTATCGTCTTTTAAAGTAACTAACAATGTCGACAAAGGAGCACATCTCGTTGCTCATATTAACTCCTGCCACAACTGTGCTCCGCGATTTCGCGAGACGTTGATTCTCGACAGAAGTAATAATGAACATGCGCGGCTTGCTTTGGAAGCATATCACATCAGGAAAAGGGGAGCTGATTGTATCAGTGACATCTCTATTTCTTGTACTCATCAGAATATGAATTTATGCGTGCGCACTTTGTTTAGACATCTGTGTTTTTACGGTTGCGACACGACGCTACGCGTGCGCGTGCAAGGGTTGTGGGTGTGGCGTATCTTGTTTAAATATCTCTGTTTTTACCTATACAATACGAAGCTACGCGTGCGCATGCTATGATTGTGGTTGTGGCATATATATGCGATGCTGTGAGAAGAATAAAGCAGTTGTTAGTAAGCGCCAGTCCTTGTCTTTCCTGTCTTCGTGGTCCGTCTTCATTTGCGCTGAAGTTCTGTTCCTAAACGCTATGTACCAACTAGGCCCAACAAAAGTTTTACTGAATGGGTGGGAAGCTTTAAAACACCTACTCATTACGCAATTTGCATTGTGTGCCGCCTCGTGTTATTTTACTCTTCTTCCACGCTATATTACATCTGTTAATGCGATTCCTTGCCCAACATAGGCCTCTATGGAGTGTTTTTGCGAAGCAGTTTCAAGCGCCGGTTTGGCTCTGTGGCAGAATACTCGACTGCCACGCAGAGGGCCCGGGTTAGAATCCCGCTTGATTCTGGAATTTTTTCTGATTATTCGCGATAGCGGTTACGGACAAGGGCGTGCGGCGGACAACTGCGCCAACTAGATCGGCTGTTGTGATCTGATAACAGCTTCCGCTGTAAAATATGCTCTCGCATCACATCTCATTTCAAACTGAAAAGAAGGCGAAGACAAATATTGAAAACTGCAGGTGTAGGATATCTGCTACATCCGAGTGACCTTTTGGACAGTAATCCTAAGCTGTGGTGAGACGCCTTCCACTCAGCACTGCCCACTGCAGGCTTGTTCAGCAGTGACGATCCACTCTGCACGGTTTAACAAAAGGCAGCATGTGTAGGAAAGCCGCGGGACACTGAAACGGAAAAACGTGGTTGCACACAGCTGGGCCAGATTTGCCAAAATAGTGGCATACCTCAAAGTTCCACTAAGCTTGAACAGTTCGATCATGTTACCGTGGTGAGTGGGGTTAGCGAAAATGTGGCGACACAGCTATTGTTGGTATCCGGAATTTTTGCCTACTTTGGAAGATCGGTTTATAAATGGTTTGAGTACACCGTGTTGACCCTCTCTCTCTGAATGTGCATCAGTTTATCCAATGGCATGAATGGTATTCGAGGTTATTTCTATTAATCACAGTCATGAGGCTAATGTGTTGGCCTATAAAAAAATAGTATAGCGTAAAGTAGCGCAGAAGCGCCCAGTTTCGCACAGGTGCCCGGCATTAACTTTTCTGAAACTTGACAATTCCAAAATTATATATTAAGCGCCCACCTCTGCAAAGTGCCAGCCTCAGCCGAAATATTCACCCCATTGCGGCCACTACGGCAATCCGCTCATGAAACGGCGAAGCGTTCTCGTCGCTTCGTCTTGCCTCGTTTAAAACTCACGTCTAGCCTCAGCTTCTCTCACTCTGGATCCTCTGCCCTCCACTTGGATCTCTTGCGTGGGATCAGAATCCTTTACGCGCCGATCCCCGTTGACGCTCCCGGCGGGCAACTGCTTCTTGCGGATTTACCCGAACATTCGGGAAAATCTTCAACCTCTTAAACCATTTTCACTTTTCCGAACCATCTAGACACTCGCATTGGACACCCTCTTTTCCCCGACACCACCAACCCATGCTCGACGCATTCCCGCTCTCCCTGACTCCGCCCACATGCGCTTGGCGCTTGCTCCGCTGGGCCGCTCCAGATGGGTTTTTTAGTGGGCCAGAGGTTGGTAGTCGAGATTGAACAATATCTGTGGCACATACCCGCTAGGATCCTCGAACCGCGTCCGGCCGATAGTTCCTGGAGTACCTCGGCCAAGGGTGCTATAAAGAATGGCCCGAGCACGGTGTTCGAATAGTTTAGGTGGAACGACGGCGCATTGAAATGAGGAGAAATCGGGGACCTCTTTCCCTTTCTTGCCGAAAGGAGGCGCGCGCGGGACGGTGGCCACCTGGCTATACCCAGTACAAACCTGACGCTTCTCACATTCGGTGTTTTAGCGTGTTTAGCAATATCGCAAGGCAGGGCTGTGAGGATTGTATGGTATTGTAATATCATATACATAAATTAGATATAAAGACTTAGTAGTGTTTTATGCCTGACGGTTCGGCATGCGGCGTGAAGCTCATAAACACCACCTTTGGCCTCGGCAACACCGTGGCCTAGGCAATCGTGCCCGCATTTTTCTACAAATGTAAATCTGCAGTTGCGTGACACATGTTGAATTCACCCTTCATTTGCTCTCGAAAGATTAATTAATGTATTTCCGGTCAGCATCATACACTGCAAACCGTTTCACACCCTTATAGGCGTATCTGCGATAAAACACCTATCGTACACCCCTTTTTTCTGTCGATATTATCCGGAAGGGTGTAATGTCTTCTTTGCACACCCTTCGCACACCCTTTTTTATTTTTGGGTGTACAATGGGTGTATGTTCTGTTAAACACCCATGGGTGTTCTTTGAATTTTACACCTATGGGTCAATTCACGCAGTGAATTAACCCATAGGTGTAAAGAGGTATCGTTGTACTGCTGAATGCAATTAACTGAGACACTGAACACCACGGGCAACGCCTGCTGAAAGCACGGGTCACCACCCTGTTCGACAGAGCTCCTTGGCACAGGATACTGTTTCACGAGGCACCTGAGTGTGAGCTACCTGCTCGTGAAACAGTAATGGTTCACCTTGGTCTGCTAAGCTTGCCACTCAGTTTTCATTCTTTTAGTTGTGCATCACAAGTCTGCTGTAATTGCAAAGACTCATGTATTTTGCCTACTTTATTAGGCAAGTGGTAGTGAAAATAAAATATAGCATTGTCGTGCCTGAGGTTCTGAATGCATGAGTCAACTTATGTTACTTATTTTGAGCTCACATATATTTAAGCCTTTACATCCCGATTTATTTTTGAGAAATCGTTTCCAAAATAATTTCATTTATTGCTTGATTGGATTGACACGTTGAATGAATGCCCGAAATACATTCGGAATAATATATGTATTTGTTTAGCATTCATAAGCATTTGTTCAGTTTAGAGACAGTTGGCTTCACTGCACTGTGATCATCGCAAACACCTCTCCTAACGCTTAATCTATAGCATACATATACAGTGAATCTCGTTGACACGATTCTGCATAATACGTTTTTCAGCCTAATACGTTTTCGTTTTTATTTCCTGCCAACATCCCTTGAAAATAATGCATTTTCATGCGTTTAATACCATCACATTTTTGCCGAAACTGGATAATACGACCGCGAAAGTGGATCTTGACCGATATATCGAGAAATCGTGCGATTTTGCTTCGCTATGACAGCTCGCACCGCGTTCCAACAACCCACGATCTGCGCGTAGCAGAGCCGCTGAGACCACAGCAGCATCAGTTTAGCGGCGAAAAGATCGCTGCTAGGCGATCTCAGTTTCTTTGAGATTATATATATACATATACCTATATTGCCGCTTTGTGAGGGCCCCCCCTCCAGTGAAGGGAGACTTTAAGCCCTGCTTGTAGTCATGCAGCCCTTACTGTGTCGTCGCAATGCTTACTGCGATTCGAATACACTGCGTAAAGCATAACAAAACATAACACTGCCGCAGAAAGAAAGCTGCGCCCACGCGACCCAACAACGGCCGGGGCGCACCGCGCCACCTCCACGGCCGGCGCAGCCGCCGCGCGTGCGCAGCGCGCGGAACAGCTCTATCACCACGTGACTTATGCAACGCGCTCAGACACGCCGCCGGACTCAATCGTTTTCTGCGTGTGTTGTGCATCGCCTCCCGATCGGTCGAGTTTTGCAGTCGGTGTTTCGGTTGTTTGAAGTGTGCCTGCGCTGTGTGCTCGTCCTTTACCTTCTACCAGTGCTGCTTAGTACGAAGACGCACTATACTCAAAGGGAGACCTGCAGCTTCATATCGTGGAGCACTCGAACTGAAACGGTATGTACCACTATCACGTTGCTACGCCCAGCGCTTTGTTAGCTCCGAGAGCGCGATCTAATGCCGTTAGCTAAGCTTTTCTTAACTGGTTGACGATCGGTGAGCATTTGTTAACGTAGCGAGCATATGTGAGTGTATTGTTTCATCGGGATGAAGGCAAAGTTGTGTGACATTAAGCGCGGGCAAGCTTTTCTTTGTTTGGTGTTGAAAGCAGTGTGCGCATGCGCGGCTGTGATTCGGAGGGCGATTTGAACGCAGTTGTGGCGGTGCCCTTCTGTCGGCGGTGGTGTTGGAAGGGGGCCCCGCTCTCGATGAACCACTATTTTGATTTAAGAATAGTTGGGTTGTGACGGCGCCTGTTACCTCTAAGCGTCAAGCGTCTCTAAGTAGCGTATGCTTAGGCCTGTTTGTAATTCAAGTGCATTTTTTTTCGCACGAGAAAAAAAAGACAGGACAGGAAACAACGACGTGGTGTCCGCGTCGTTCTTTTCCGTCCGTGTTCGTTTTGTGCGCTAAAACTACCGTGATGCTCGGGTTGATGCGTGTGGGTCATTTTAACGCAGCATGTTGCTTCGTTTTAGGTACGCCGCGCGAAGCTCGCCTAAGTGCTAATACATTCCGTTTCGTTAAATTCGTACCGATGTTTTAATTCATCCGTAACATAGGTTTCCTGATAATGCCGGCACCCTTGCACGGGAAGCCGTTCGTTAAACTTGACTTGTGTTCGAATGAATTTTTCATGTCTATGTGTGGCCGAATCGCCTTAACTACCTGAACTGTGCAAGCGCTAGTTCGAGCATCAGTGTGCACTTAGACGTGCGCAGGGTTCCCCATCAGGGGGGAGGGAAGTAGGAAGGTTAATTGCTGCCTCCCTCCCCCCGCCTTACTAAAAAGTCAAAGTATGGGGGCAGACTTTGCGCCCCCCCACTCTGTCTGAATTGACTGGGGGGTGACCCCCCCCCTTCGTGCGTACGCCTCAGTGCCCGCGTTCGAGCACAATTTATTTTATTCTATTTGTTTCCATTATGTCTAGCTTTCATTATTTTGTTGTGGTTATTAAGAGTTATATGCGCCTCGCCTCGCTTTGGCGTTGTAACTTCGCTAAATACTTTTACGTGTACAAACATTAAAAAACGCAGTTTGTACGACCACCTCCAATGATATTATTTGGTAAAAGACAAGCCTAATGATTTATAAGATATTTTAAATTCTCCAATCATCTTCAAGGCTGCAAGTTGCAGCTTGTGCATAGTCCTTGTGCATAGTCCTTGTGCATAGTTTTGTTTAATATGCTTTTTATCGATGTGTAGGAATCCTTCATGCCACTAAAGAATGCTCCTTTTTCTTTAAAAATGCGGATGATATTTGTCAAATAGTACTTTCTCTTTCCCAAACAAGCTAATTGCACGTAGAAAAGCTGTTAATTCTCTCCAGTTCCATATGGGGCATGTTATGAGCTTCATATTTGGATGGTACTATCGTGAGCAATATGAGCTCGAACACGCGAGCGCGTGGCGAACAGCCTTGAACCTTACATCGGCTGATCCGCAGCGGCGGCTGTCGGAAACAAAGCGGAAAGGACGCCGCGCTTCCACTAGCTGTAGACCCTCCCGCTTCGATATTGTTTATGCGAAACAGCATCTTAGAGAGTGTCAGTGGCCGCTAGCAGTGATACGAATTCCCATCAACGCGAACAGCCACATCAGACTAGGTAGCTGCTGAGATATCGGCTGTGACGTAGCCTGCCACGATGCGCAGGCCATGCTTGCGCATCGGTATCTCGGTGGTGTCTGCTGAGGATTTTGCTGCGCCTCACTTATTTTGTTATCATTGCTAGCGGTCATTGGCACGCAATCAGTCGACATCTCGCAGCAACGCTAGTGAGGCGGGAGTACCAACAGTCAGCGGAACAGCGCCCCTCCTCTCCCCTCCAGTTTCGGCAGCGCCATCCACGTATCACCCTATCTCAGTTTTAAGGCTATTTTCCACGTGCTCGCATGTTCGAGCTCATATTACTTACGATAGTACACGGTACAGAAACTGTTATTTACTGAAACAAATAATTGAAGTCTGCGTAGCGCTTTCCAGACAATGATCTTTTTATTTTTTATCATGCAGGGAGAGAGCGTTCCAATAACACCTTTAATTGTGTACGATGGCCCCGATCTTCCCTATGCAAGCAAGCTTTTCCTCCATGTGGACAAAGAACTGCTCTTCAGTGTGTCCAGTGCCGAAGAATGAGTAGATGCACTCATGGCAGCACATTGGCTGTTAAATATCGACAGCCATCACAAGGCGTTCAACGTTCTCGTCGCTGTTGAATGGCTCCTTCTTGGCCAGTGGGTAATGACTCCGAGGACACAAGTAGTAAAGCTCCTGAACATTTTCAAGAAAGCCTAGAAAATAGGCCTTAGCTTCTGCTTAAAGTATGTCGCCACCTGTGATTAACTCGAGCTTAAGCCATAAAGTTATGTTTTCATATGGTAACGAGTAGTTATTTGTTTTACATTATACAGAAATGAATAGTATGGCGGTACTAGTATTTCATTTCAATTTCTTGCTCATTTTCTTGTGACATTTTAATACAAGCCATTTTGTCTCTGCCGATTTCAACATGTTCTCGCAGGTCATTCCACTTTGTGGTTATTGGCTTAGTTTTTATATTCAAAAGACTTTGTGACTTTTTTGCAGTAGTTTTAATAATTGAGATCTTTTGCTATTGAAACTTTAGCTTAACAAAGCTGCCAGTACTTGTCAGTGAAATCAGTGCATCGAATATTGTTTTAAAATTTATTTTTGAGCTATATGACAAGCTTTAAGTTTTGTCAATATTTTTAAAGGAAATAAATACTCTTTTATTCAATTACCAATGATTCTGTTGTCTTTGCTTGGAAAGGGATAATCTTTAAATTTCTCTGAACATGCCCGTGTAAAATTTGATTCTACTGTTGTTATGTAGGTAATGCTTCTGCAGTGCTGTCGTGGTCATAACGGCCCTATTCCCATGCATTTCCTGCATATTACCGCATTCAGCGTGCGCTGCAACGTGCGCGTCATGGCCCGATTGTTCACTTTTTTGTGTTGGAGCCACAATCCATTGCTTTTGAGAAAGTGGGAAATATTTAATAATTCCAGCAATGTGCACAGTTTTCTACTTCACTCATGTACTTTCTCAGAAAAGAGATAATATGGAGGCCTGCTGTGGAAAACAACATTCTGAGTCCTTATAATGTTGCGTGAGTTGTCACGGAGCATTGATACCCTGCTCGTGTATCAGCTACAGCTGTGTGATGACAGTGTTTACCCTACTAAGAAAGTCGACAACAGGCACAATGGTGTGGGCACTGCTGGAATTTTGAAACTTTATCAATCCACTTTCTCATCTCCTTAACACGAGAACGACCAGACCGTACCTTGTGGGTTCCAGTTGATTCCAAACACATACACTGATGTTATGCAGCCCATTTAAGACGACGGCACCTTACTTTATCAACTGCATAAGTGCAGGTATAAGAAGTGGCACCAATATTTCCCTTCTTGGGAAAGGCAACTACAGCGGCAGAATTCATTTTGGGGTGCGCTCAAAGGGACCAGGTGTCTGTAGTGCCCCAAGGGGGCTGACAGGGAAGAAGGTTCATTTGTGCTTCTCCCTGTAACTGCTATCTTTTCGAGGGCGGTTTCATCTATTACACCCCACTCGCACGGGTGTAGCTTGTTCTAAGACCCATACTGCACTATACGGCTGTGTTACAATGAAGCATGTTAAATTGAATTCCTCATTATGAAGCGGAAATAACGCCCTTGCTTCATATTTTGACACAAACGCCTTGGTCATTTGTGCTCCATGCCATTTGTGCTCCTTGTTTGGCGGCATACGCGATGCCGCTCCGCACACTCGAGAAAGGTAATTGAATACCGTAGAATTTGTCTCGGATGTACGAGCTCTGTGTTTATAAAAGCTTGACTTTATTTTGGATAACTGTGTGAACATCTTGCAATATGTGTCAACACATTTTAGGTAATGACTTTGTATTCAGTCACGATTGCACTGTATATGTAAGGGCCATATATGCCGTGCTTCATATGCACCATAAAATCAGTGCTGCTGCCAGCATTTTCCTTCCGTGGCAGGAGCCACTATAATAGGTCATGCGCCCTTGAAAGGACTAGCTAAAGGATAAGCTTTCTAGCGTTTCAATGGGAGCCAACTGGGAGGGGGGAACCACTCGAATTATGGAAATTTTTGCCTGGGTGTTTGGGTGTAATTGTGCATAAACACCCTAACGCCCTTTTTCTCGTTTGGGTGTAATGTGCTTTTACACCCTACACCCTTTTCTTCATTTGGGTGTAATATGCTGTTACACCCAACCACACCCATTGGGTGAAAGTTCGAAATTACACCCATTGTATAGGTGTAATCCTGCTTGGTACACCTATTTTTTGGGGTGTAGGGGTGTGAGTTATAGACACCAAGTTACACCCATACGGGTGTAAAGTGGTTTACAGTGTATAAAGAGCATGTGTCATGTTAAGGGGTATTACGCATATGAGATCAAGTGAGCCTTCAGAATCTTTTACTGCGAACCGCTCATTTGCAAATTCCGTAAACATTTGCGAGAAGACGGATGCTTTGATGCAATGGAATAAAATAACTTTACTCAGGTCTTTCGGGGCGTGCACTAGCAGGTCACGCGCCTCTCCCACGTCGGAAAATACAGGATTGAAAGAGAACGCAATGAAGTGGGGGACAGCTTGTGGCCGATGACTACGAAGCCGCTGTTTGACATATTCAAAATAAATAGACGGCAAGATATATACGTTATGGCGCGCGAAGAATTTTATCACAGTATTGGCACGATCTACGAATTTTACATATTTTTGCCTGAAAAAGCTGATTTAGCTCGAGTATTTTAAGGTGCTGCTAAATGATACGAAAGAATGTTTCCTCACAAGAAGGTTTCCTTTTAAATAGCGCTTCCCATGATTTGGTGACAAATCGCGCATCAAAATGTTTTTGACAAGCAAAATTTGTTGTTTGCAACTCGCGATTTTTCCGTGGAATAGCAGTGGCCAGATTTTCAAGCGGTCACTATCCTTCGGAGCAGCGAAAAAGCAAATTTTCTCCGTGCATGATTTGTAGCCCGGGATGCATCATCGCAAAGAGCACTTCTTGCCCATCTTGACATATAAGTTGTGTAAATAAGGACACGATGAACAAGGATAAGCTATTTCAAATGGGCTAGCATTTAGGCGGCAGGCGTTTCGACTGCCGAACGTATGTGCACGAATGGGGCCTCGTCTGGTTTGCATGGCGTGTTAGTTTTAACGGGTCAGACAGTGACGTCACGGAATATGGTGTCACTCTCAATTCCTGTCATTCCCGAAAGAAGAAACTGGAAAGCAAATGGTTAGGACGCTGAAAAGGAAACGGGCACGACCATTTCACGTTTGTGTACCAAGTGCAGGGCACAAAGTTCTACTCCTACTGCAACAAACAGCATGTCTGTGACGAATAACGAGAGGCAGAATCAGAATGGCACATGGTGATTTATGATGGATTGGTCGGTAAACGGACGTTAACGTTCACTACCACGCGCCAGCCAGCACGTGTAAACGTTGCAAAGGCGGCTGAACAACTAACACCGTGGGCGGCTGCTTGAATCCATGCGATATGGTGCATGCACAACGACAACCCATGAAAGGAATTTCTAACCTACCATTGTCAAATGTGTTGCTTTCTTCTTACAAGCATCCTATAGAGAGACGTCAACCTCCCTCACCCCCGCTTTCTTTTTTAGGGAATACATTTTTCTCTTTGACTAACACAGTTCGGGTCCGCCACGGTGCACCAGTGGCTAAGGTGCTCGGCTGTTGACCCGAACGTCGCGGGCACGGTGTTCCGTTCTCGCGGGTTCGATTCCGGCCGCGGCGGTCGCATTTCGGTAGAGGCGAAATGGTAGAGGCCTGTGCAATGTCAGTGCACGTTAAAGAACACCAGATGGTCGAAATTTCCGGAGCCCTCCACAACGGCGTCTCTCATAATCATATCGTGGTTTTGGGACGTAAAACACCAGATGGTATTATTAACCCAGTTTGTCGCGGCGGCCTCAACCAATTTGCCACGGTGGCCTTATTTGTGCACGAGTTAAAATATTTTTGAAATTCGTGCTCACCTGTAAACTCATTATCGCTGTTCGCATAAGCTATATTTCCTACGTATTTCCATGTGTTGGCTACCGCCACTGAATTTCTTGATGTTGTGCATTTACTTTCAAATCAGATTGATATGTGCGGTTACCCCGATAAAAAACGAACGGCCAGCAGTTGAAGAGTGGTCGCAAATGCAGCTTTGTAAGCGACGCGGCCCCCGTTGAAGCGGCTGACCTGAAGCCTCGATACACCCAGCGCAGCCTGTCGGAAAAAACGCGAAGCGCGTCCCCATTTTCGGCGAGGAGGCTGCGCGGCGGAGGCGGAACGTCGGTACACCTAACCTATTCTAACACCGTGGGCCCGAGTTTGGCGAATCTGTGAATCTGCCCGAGCTCTGTCGACACCCCTTTTGGACGAACAGTTCAGCGTGCGCCGCCTTCTATTGGTTACGATAGAACGCGGCCAGGGGCGTAGCTAAGGGGGGAGCGGTTCAAACTCCCTCCCCCCGAAAATTTTCATTTTTGCGTGCGTATATGTACACCCACACATACATACGCACGAACATAACATAAAGTGTAATGGAACCCTTCTACCCCTCCCCCCCCCCCCCACCCCCGAAAATATTTCTGGCTACGCCCCTGAACGCGGCATCACGTGAAGGGCGGTCAACTAAGTTAGGGTGGCATCCTGAAACCTGCTTAATCTTTTTTTTATTCACGTATTTGTTAGTTTTCTTGCAGAAAACCAAAAGGATCGGGAATAAAGGCGCTAGCATGCGCCTGTCTGATGCCCTGACCCCTGTACATCGGTGCTTGGCCGAGCAACATAACTAAAAAGGAACAGCATGACGGCGAGTGTGGAACACTCTTTTTCTGCCTGCTGGCGTGACGTGCTTCGTGACGCCAGGAGGCAGAAAAAGAGTATTCCACACCTGCCGCAATGGCTGCGATCGGCGCTGACTAACACTCCTAGGTTTAAATGCACATATATACCTTATAAAGTGGACGGGAGGATGACCGCCGCCGTAACTCAGTGGTAGAGAATCGGATGCGTTATTTGAAGGTCGCAGGTTCTGTCTCTGCCGGCGGCAAGGTCGCCCACTTTACTTTCTTGACATTTACATCATATTGCTACAAATGCCATCCCGTATACTTTCCTCCTTGGCTTCGTGTCTTTTACTTCTGGTTGTTTCTAGCAAAGAAAAAACATGGTTGATCCCTCCGTTCATAGGAATCGGAATAACACGAAAGTAAAACGTGCCCTTATAGAAGTATGTGAATGTTCACTGTATAGTGATATGAGAGAGACCGCACAATGTATATTGATGTCTGACGCTATAGCACCGTTTAACGTGGATG
The DNA here is from genome assembly GCF_013339695.2 of Rhipicephalus sanguineus. Taxonomy (NCBI): domain Eukaryota; kingdom Metazoa; phylum Arthropoda; class Arachnida; order Ixodida; family Ixodidae; genus Rhipicephalus; species Rhipicephalus sanguineus. The sequence goes on from NC_051185.1 coordinate 136,049,229, forward strand.
CAGCCACTTTGATGCTTGGTGGTGCGTCTCCATGCCGACGACTAACGTCCATGCTCAATGAGTAGTACTTAACGGTGAAAGCGTAATCAGAAAACGAGTTGTGATAGCCAGAAGTGCGTCGCATATTGGACGCAGAAATTGGTCGCCATCCTGCGGCACGTTAAAATGTGACTAGAGGGAAACCGCACTAGAGGGAAACGCACTAGAGGGAAACGCAAAGCGCGTCGTGTCACTCCGGTAGCCCGGCCGCAATTTTTCTCGGGGCGAGCGCGTAGGCGGGGAACGCGGTGTTACAGCCAGGTGAGGAAGGCGCGCGTCGCAGAGCTATTATTGCGATAGCAATTATATGGACACTCTCGGCTGGATTTTGCCGTCGCCGTCGCCGTCATGCACCGTATATGTATAAGTATGTATATATATATAAAGGCCCCAAAGAAAAATAATTCAGAAAAATGCTTCCAAAGCGCGGAATCGAACCAGGGACCTCTTGCTCCGCAGCGAGCGGCGCTATCCACTACGCCACGAAACGCAGATCCTCCACGTACTAACGGCGAGCGTTATATACACACCACTTAGCGCTGGACGGACTCGGAGACAGTAGGCGTAATAGGCGTTTCTTCATTACCAGCGGGTGGCGCTAGGAGCCCGACGGACGCATTTAAAAGTCGTCGGCGAGCTCGCTCGCTTCTTCTTATATTTGCGCATGGGAGAAGCTTGCCCTTCCGCTGTCTGCTCGCGCGGTTTTCTCGTGGCGAGGGTAGAGGAATGTTTCACGCTTTCACCGTGATGTCCGCGCATCAGTGTTACGGCGCGTACGAATGTCAATCGAGCTCAGGGGACGCCGCTAAACGAACAAACAGAAGATGAGCGCGAACTATCAAGTGTCACAGCTCGGCACTTGAAGCCACGCTAGTTTCCTTCGCTGCTTCGGCCGCCTTTGCAACAGAAGCGCTGTTCAAACTGAGAGTATCCATTGGCGAGCCTCACTTCGTATAGCATTAGTTCCTTGCTATCGCATTCATTGCTTCTGCCCTTGCGGCGAAACTGTGACTTTTTTTTGGTTGATTAGCGTGATGCTATGAGGGGTGCCAACGCCTTACGACGATTGGGTTAAGGTCGCCACCTCGCGGTGTGTAGAGGCATTGACAAAATTGCACTTCTATTTAAAACGCGCCGAATGGGACGAACGTGTAACGCGTTGCAGGTACTAATCGCGGAGGCCACAGTAATGACAAATTACTTACTTTGCCGTTTCCCAGAGGGCAACACCGCCCCGCCGACCGAGAGAGTGGTAATATAAAAGCTCGTTTGTAAAGCCTCCAGAGTCTGTGACCGTAGGCGCAGTGGATAGCGCACCCGGCATTTGTTGTTGCGTATCGAGCGGTTCGTGGGTTCGAATGCCCGTTGATGGATCTTGTTTTCTTGCAATCTGATCGTGTACATTTTCTGACGTCATTCCGTGACGGAAATACGTCACTGAAGTCTTGGTGGACTCCCGGCATAAAACACTTCGTGTTAAAAGACACCGCAGCACAGTCACAGCGAAAGCTGCAACAGCGGCCTTTAATAGAGGAACACACGCAAGGTACCCACTATGCCAGAAACCACCGTAACTTTCATGAATTAGGGAAACCATTCGTCATTCTGCGGATAAGCGAGTACCCGCTACCCATCTGTAAGTCATTATGTGCACTTTGTGCTGTGGCTGATGACGATGAAGCATTATGGCTGAGCTTTTTCTAATACGTTGGAAGCATTCAACGACCCACTCGTTGCGCAATTCGCATTGTGGACTCCTGGTTGTTTTTTTACTCTTCTACGGACGCTATATTACATATGTTACACACGATTCCTTGCCCGACATGACACATGTATAGGGTGTTCTTGCGAGGGAGTCTCAAGCCCAGTATGGCTGTCTTGTATAGACGATTTCCGCAGCTGGTTTAATTAAATGAAACTAGATGGCGCCACTGGCGCCACCGCACCGTGGCCGTCCCCCTACCATGGCCGTCTCCATGGCCATCCCCCTGCCGTGGCCTTTGGGAGCGCTGCTCAATATGTCTCCATCCGCGTCGCGTTGTCTGCTCGGCCAACGCCTCCTTGACTAGATGCCCGCCGCGTTGCTCGCTTTCCCATTGCGGCGGCGGTTCCCTCAGTTCCCACAAAATCCATGAGGCAGCGCTCGTAGCCTGACCGACTTCTGGCTGCAGCGGAAATACGCTTACACCTTCGAGACTGTAACAGGCGTGATGGCAATCACGGAGGCAGCAACACGTGACCTTTGTTAGTAAGTAAGTAAAAGTAAGTAAGCAAATAAGGTGTTCCTATTCCCTTTTAACACAGGAGAGGCGTTTTAAGTGCCGCAGGAAGAAAAACCCGTTGCATCCGTTGCAGGCGTGCGCTATAGGGGGCGCTCGTGGCCTGACCGTGGAGAAAAAAAAGAGGGAGAGCGTACGGAACCGGGTTACCGGACCACGCGGCGGGCATCTAGTCAAGGAGGCATTGGCTCGCGTTCCCATAGCCTCTGCGCGCACACGAGTAAAAGCGAGCAGACGGCGCAGACGGCAGCGCCGGAAAAGTAAACATGGCGGCACCTGTGGATGTAGTTTCCTTCCGCCTCGAATTTATCACGTCGTCGTCCTGCTCTGTGTGGCCGGTGTTCAAAACCTACGCATTTATTTGGTTTATATTCGCGTCATGAAGCTTCGAGAGCGATGTACTCGTCGGTATTTTGCAGTATTTCCAAGATTCATTCTCATATTGTCCGAGACAAGGCTTAGCAAGCATGGCTAAATAAACACAGCTGATCGCAATAATAAAGACAAAGCATACCTGAAGTTTCTTCTCCAGCGTGAGCTGACACAAAGCGATGGCCGATTTTGCCATTTATTTATTTCTGTAAGGACAGTGGGCGAGTAGCAAGCGCGAGTTCGGATCGAAGCGGGGTGTCGCGTCTGCATGGGTGCTGCCATGTTGGCTTGTAACCCCAGCTACTGGTGGTTGCTAATACAACAATTAAAGACATACACCATAAATACGACGCAGGTTAAACATATCCTTATCGTTGTGGCGTGGTACGTACCAAACAAACGCAGATGTCTCAACGTTTTCAACTCTGAGGCGATTACATGTAGAACTATGTTTTGCTGCGCAAGCATGTGACTTGCTTACACCTGCAGCAACCAGCTTGTGTACGGCTACGGCCGCTTCGCTGGCCCAATGCGTTGGCTGGGGCAAATGGCTGGGGGAAGGCCAGTTACGATCACGTGATCAAACATGGCAGCGCCCGTGCGCCGCTGCGGAAAATCGTCTATAACACTCGACTGCCACGCAGACGGCCCGGTTCAAATCCCATCCGTTCGTAGTATTTTTTTCATCATTTGATTTTTTTTATTTCTCGCGACAGTGGTTACGGACACCAGCGAGGCGTATAACTGCGGCGCGCAAAATCGGCTCTTGTTGTGAACAGCTTTCGCTGTAATATATAAGGGCCTCAAACACTGTCACCAGAGGCATGGCCGAGAGCACAGTGTGGCTGCTTACAAATGGCTAGATAGGCAGTGGGTGGAAGCAAAGAATAACAGCGAGGTTGAGGGCACGGAACGTTACCCGCTGTTAGAGGTGCTAATGCTTGGTTGATAATAATAGTAAGAGTGCCCGACCTTTCTACAATTTTTTTTCTGATTTATTTTTTCTTATTTCGCGCGATGGTGGTTACGGGCACCGCAGCTAGCAGCGAACAACTACCCCACTGCCGTTGTGATCTGATAACAGCTCTCGCTGTAAAAAACGAGCCCTTAAAATTCTCCTTATTCTTTGATAATTAGCACGACCTACTGTACTCCTTACCTGCCCAGATGTCCCCTCTCCAGCGACCACGTTCTCGTTCATACTTCCTGCCGCTAGGGATGTAACCTACGAGCGTTGTGGCGCTTGTCAGCACCTGTTCGCTGACGTCAGCTTTAACGCTCCTGGTGGTCTTTTGCCGGTGCAGAGTGCTCATATCGTGTAATTATAATGCATGAATGCAAAATGTGTCGGAGATAAAATACGGTAAGTGATATGGAATTTTTTTGCTAGCACTTAAAAGGACACAGTCGTTCTACACTATGCAAGTGTACGGCTTCTCCGTTAGTCAACCAGTGTGCAGTAAAAACTGAACCACACTGTATAGCTTACTTGACCCTCCGTCTAAGTTTGCAGAAAGTCACATAATGCCAGCGGTTCGTGACAGGATGAAGGCGTTCTTACTCCAGCGCCCTCGAAACGGTCGCCGAGTAACAGACGAACAGGACGACAGCATCATAGCTAGCGCCACCTAGGGCGAGCGGTTGAACGAGAGCGGGGACGCGCGCCCCCATACGACGGAAACCTGTTTGCTCCATCAGACACAAAACGCTTACGTCTCGTGCACAAGAGGCGTTGTTTACAACATTCCTCTTTCATGTGGAAGGCATTACGTAGGCCAGACTGGCAGTTGCCTCAACGTTCGCTTGCTCGAGCACAACAACAAAATCAGGAACACTGCAATTGACGGACACCTTGCCGCCCATTGTAAGAAGTGTGACGCGAAGCCACAGTACACTCATTGTTCAGTCAGACAGTTGTTCTGTATCGGCACCGTGACAAACGACCAGAGAAATCGTAGAGGCGTCCGAGATAGCCAGGGCAGGTAACAGATGTGTCAGTATTCCGTCTGTCCTTTTATCTGTGAGAGAGCATGAACTCTTGGCATAGACACGTGTCTATCACCTTCTCCCATAGGACCCCCGCTGTCTGGGCAGGTCAGGAGTTCGAAGTTTGAAGTTCATTATTATGAGCATTGTAGCGATACATAAAATGAAGGAGACGTTGACAGACTAGGGTCCCCATAGTCCGAGACTGTAGGGGAAACCACGATGAAGGAAGCATGTTATGCAATGTTATAACAATGTTATACAACAGCTATAGTAAACAACGAAACGCTAAAAACATAGTAATAAATACAACTAAAACAATACAATCGCTGCATCACAATTCTAAAAGGACAACATAGAATGTTTTTATGACCGATAGAAGGTATTTCCAAAGTTTTGTTGAACGTGTACAGGTTAGCTAAAGACTTTGTATTAGGTGGAATAGAGTTCCATAATGAAATGGCTGTGAATGACAACGATTTCATGCCGTAATTAGTGCGAGCTCGGAATAGTAATAAACTTCCTTTTAATGAAAAACAAGTGCGGTTAGTATTTTTAGTAACTCACAGTTGATGAGATGGAAAGGCAGCCGGCGGTTTATTATATTAAAAAACAAACAAGTACAATGAAATTCAAGTAACTTGCTAATACATAGGATATATAATGTCTAAGCATGAAATAGCGTTAGACGACGAGGGCTGAAAGTGATAATGCGGATGGCTTGGTTCTGTATGTGTTGCACAGATGAAATGTACGAATGATATGTGTTCGCCGAGGTAGTTATGCCATAGTTAATATGACTATGAATAAACGAGTAGTAGAGCGATAACAATGCATTGGTGGAGAAATATGGTCTAGCTTTTATGACTGCGCGAATACAAAAGCAGTCTTTTTCTTGTTGTCTAACAAATGTAGACCAAAATTAAGAGTTATGTCTAAACGTACTCCGAGAAGAGAAACAGAATCACAAGCATAGATAGTATTAGGACCCATTGTTAGAGCAGCAGAAGGTAATGAATTCTATTTGAACTTTTAGTGCGCACAAAAGAGAAGGACAAGAAAGAGACACACGATCGCTCACTCTCAACTGTTTATTCTTGAAAGCATAGAGTTTCACAATACCTAGAGAGGAAACTGGCGCTGCGATCGTTCAACCACCACGGGAATGATGGGAAGTACAGGCTTCGGATTGGATAGTGTTAGCTAGCGAACTGTCTACGGATCTTTTTCTACAGTTTCAGTTTCGTTCTTCGCGAGGCGTGGGGGGGAGTGCGTTTCAAAGCATTCAATTAGCGCTTTGTTGTTCAAAGAGGCTGAAGACCGCTAGATCTCTGGTTGCTGCGACGACGCTGCAGCTTTACAGGTGTATTGACAGTTTTAGCAAAGCGTCGTGCACCACAGCTGCGTACAGATGTAGCGTCCCATGTCAGTGCAGGGACCGTATTCTCAAAAGGCGACAATCGCAAAAGTATCGCAAGGTAAATGTAAATGGTAGCGATGCTTCCATAGAAGCCCATACGTTCAGAAAATGGCTGCTCGTCAGCTGCTCATGGGGCTTAGCGCCATCTGTGTGAGGAGGGAACACCGGCGGAACAAAAAATAAAGCGGATGTGACGCAGTATGCGGTAAAAAAGTGACGTCATTTTCTTGGCACTAGCGCGAAATTTGACCTCAAAATATTTTTCTTAGGCCCTGATTGCTAAGGACTCGCGCTACGGCGAGCCGGCAAGCCCTTGGCGAATGCGCTTGAAGCCAACGCTAGCTAAATATCGACCCGTGACTAAACAGCGGTATTTAAGTGTACCGTCGTGCAATTCGCCTTGGTTTTACCAGAAACTTTATTCTTTGAGCTTTTATTCTGCGTTTGTGTCATCTTCCACAGCGTGAATATAAGTAGGCAGCAGCGTACCTATCATGTTTGCAGCGTTGCTTATTTGCTTCGCACATGCGCAGGGGACTTAAAGAGCGCATTGCATGTGTGCTTCAGTTCTAGCGAGAAGAAATGACGCCTGGTCACGCCAAAATAATGATATTCAGTTTTATTCAATGATCACAATAACGCAATTTAACACACCCTATACAATGAGCAACAAATGTCATAATAAGTACAAAAAGTGCGTACACTACGTGCACTATGTTTTGCCTTTTGTTCTGATACAAATTACCTTACGTGTACGTATCAACACATGCGGAATGGTATTGATTGTAGCGCGACAGATAACTTAGTGAT
>NC_051185.1:136956234-137158190 GCF_013339695.2 Rhipicephalus sanguineus
TTTGGCGGCTTAAATATATATCACCCTAATAAAGTGACAAAAACAAAGCAAACCTGCAGAACGATGTCAATGCTTGCTGAAAATGCACAGACGTCCGTTCAGGCGTGATAAAGCAGCCTTCCCGACGCATGAATTGCAGGCGCCGAACTTCTGAAAATGTGCCAAGTTCAGTTGAATTCAACCAACCGCGCAACGCTAACGGTATAACGCGAGTGTGAACGTTCAACAACGACGGGTAGGTCTCACGAACACGGGGAATCAAAACACAAGGTTGCTTCACCTTTGACATGCAGTAGGAGATACGTCGGACAGACGGAAAGGTGTTTAAATACAAGATTAAGAGAACATCGAAATAACTGTCAACTAATCACGCATCCGGAAAATCTAGCAACACATGTTTCGCAGTGTAAATGTGAGCCGCTTTTCGAGAAAACCACAATCTTGTCGCAGGTACACGATAAAATGGAACGAGTTATAACCGAATCTTGCATGATGACACAGGCACATGCCGACGAATGTATCAGCGCACCATCCATTAATCTTTCTTCAAAAGAAATCCACTTCATAGGAACAAACTAACTCTTGTCATGCGCATGCCCATTTGAATATTTTATCTTGCTTCGGGTTTTTGCGATGCTTTCACTTGGGTATATATGTGAGGAAAATGCCTTGAAATAAAACAGTTGTTAGTCTGCGCCCTATGTTTGTGTGTACTCAGTCCGTCCTTGTACGATAAAAAAAATTACATCATTTCCCGCTAAAGGGGACCATGAGGCGATGCGAAGCCGGAGCACTTGTACGATCGCGTTCCGTTGGCGTTCTTTGGGCATGCTACCGACCTCGCGTCGTGGAACGCGAAGAGGAACGCTACGCGCGTCTTGTCTTCCCTCTAGCCTGGCCGTTAATTCTCACAGGGTGAGCGGGGAACGCAGTCGGAAGGCTTGCGAGCGGGGAGCAGCGTAGGAGAGAAGAGAGAGGGGGAGGGTACGCGCATGCGTTGGTGTTCATCGCGGCGTTGCGCAGGAGAGAATTTCGGCATGTCCCGCCCGCGTTTCAGAGGAAGAGTGGAAAGGTGGAGGCGAGAGGGGAAGTGGAGAGGGGGAGGGAAGAGGGTATGCGCATGCGCAGTAAGGGTGATCACGCCGCACACAACCACCACCACCGGACTGAACTCCGCCATAAGATACTTCGCATCTAAAAAAGCGCGAATTTCCAAGATGCAACACCAACTAGCCCCTGTAGCAGCTCTTATTGCAATAATTTGCGGTTCATCGGGCTTTCGTGTTCCTGATCTCCCCCCTCTTCCTCGTGTGTATTTCTTCGTGGAAAGCATTGCAGGAGAAAGAGCAAGAACTCGAACTCTGACATATGCATTGAACAACGGTCTGACATCGCCGGTTATTTCAGCAGTGCTAGGAAGAATGGCACCTACGGAAAAAACCGCTCGGAGGCTGTGCAAGATCCTGCGAGCGGAAAGCGGGAGACAAGTACGTTTCTATCGCCAATGCATTGAAGTAACGTGTGCCAACGTATTCGAAAGAGAAGCTTCAAAAATGATGACACGCCATTTTCACAAGATGGCAGAAGCTCTTGGGGAGCAAAAGTGGAAAAACAGCTTTTCGATGTTACCTCGGAAAACCAAGAAAAAACGCGAAGACGGACAAGGCCATATTAATCTTTCGGAGTGTCAACTACCTGTGAAGGTGCAATGCACGATCGACAAGGGACCAAAGTTTGTGGTAAAACCCACTGTAAAACCGGCAAAGTTGATTGGAATCGTACACTCGATTGCTAATCGAGTTCCAGAAGGAAAAAGAGAGGCCACAATCTCGGAAAGCATGGACTGCGTCATGCGGTATTCAAAACCAAAAAATCGAGAATGTGCTGTTAAAGAAACAGTCAACTATCTCACACACGCCAACTTGAAGCTGCTGCTAACGGACAAGACCGCAAGGTTCGTGGTGATGAAGAAAGATGAATATGAACAAAAAGCGAAAGAAGCAATTATGAAGAATTTTGAAGCTTCTGACTACGACGAAAGAAATCTAAAGCAGGTACAAAATCTGGCTGTAAAAACGTGTGAAAGACTCGGCCTCAACAAGCTAAGAACGAAGGTAAAAGGAAATAGTGAACTCACCCTAAACCCGTTTTTCAACATTAAGATGCATAAAGAAAACCGCCCCTTTCGAATGATCGTCGAGGACAAAGGAACATGGCAACGATGTGTGGCTGTGTACCTAAAAACGCATCTGTCTGTTCTGCCAATAGAAGACCGAAGCATGCTACGTGGATACGAGGAAGTGATCGCCTTCATCAAGGAAAGTGAGCCAATTATGTGTTTTTCTATTGACGTTAAAGATATGTTTTACAATATACCACAACCGGCAGTAATCCAAGCTGTTGAAGAGTGCATAGAGTCTTTTGGTGAAACAGCTTTCGAAAAACAATGTGGAACCAGTGCGCACGGTTTTATTGAACTTCTGAAACTCTATCTGCAATCACTGTTTGTTGAATACGAAGCTGGTGTGTACGCGCAGCGAGACGGAATCTGTATCGGCTCATGCTTAGCTCCTTTGCTGTGCAATCTTTTTATGGCAAAGGGAGACCGACTTTTAATACCGTTTTTGAATGATATGCACGTGAAAGCTTGCTTTAGATACGTGGATGATTTCCTGCTTTGCTTACCATACAAAAAATTACACCATTTCCCGCTAAAGGGGACCATGAGGCGATGCGAAGCCGGAGCACTTGCACGATCGCGTTCCGTTGGCATGCTACCGACCTGGCGTCGTGGAACGCGAAGAGGAACGCTACGCACCTCTTGTCTTCCCTCTAGCCCGGCCGCGCATTTACAAAGGCGAGCGGATAAACCCCCCCCACAATGCACCGCGCCACGGCGCTCTCTGGGGCTATGCATTTTGGCCAGCCTGATTGTGTCGGGCGGCTGCCAGTTCCCGTACTTTCGTATCAGAACAGCGACGGCGGTGAGCGCGCTGTACCAGTGCCTCCAGTGCAGCCAGTACCAGGAGGCACTGGCTGTACGCCTGTGCTGCTGTGCCAATGCCTCCTTGGCTGTGAAAACACAAGTGCTGGGACGACGCGACCATAGTAAGCGCCCTACGATGAATCGGATACACGCGAGTGCTTCGCGAGACGCTGTGCGCACACTTCTCGCTGCCGAAAGCCGTCTCGTTCGGGACGCATTGAAGCGGACACAGCCTGCAGTGAAGAACAACACGACGGCGGGATGACGGATTTCTTGCGAGTCAGCAACGATATTGCAGATGTGGCGAAGCTAAGGAAATGTGGGCACTGGGACGATGGGATCAAGAAAGGCCCTCTACGATGGATCGCATACGCGCGAAACTGTAGTTACTTCAAGCAACGTTAGTGCGCGCGCCGTTATCGACAATGCCCTCATCTACCGAAAGTTGCGTTGATCTGTTTGCAACGACGTAAGTATCGATGTTGACAAAGCCATATGCGGTTAAAACGACGGCATGACGGATTTGTGCAAGCTTTGACGCTGCTCAGAAAGCTGGTTTCGAAGAATGTCATTCCCTACGTCGCGGTCGTCACTTCAGCATTGATTAGCTTCAGCTGATGGCCCAGCAGTGGCTTCGAATTAGTTTAAGCTACGCACTGTGAATGGGGACATGCGATGCAATAGGAATTCAAGACCTTCGAAACGCCATTGTGCTCCTTAAAACACGCTTTCGGCCGTTCCTATATTTTTGATTATATATATAACATGGTGCGCGATCATTAAGAGAAAAATACGCTGCCGCCAGGATATCACCTATGAAATAAATAAGGTTCAAACACAAACGAAAATTTTCTGGTGTGCCCTTCAGCCCTGCTCCTGCCGGTTTCTTTTTTTTTTCTTTCTGCAACCCACCCTCATGCAACAAGCCGTCATGCATACTTGAAGGCAAGTAAAAAACCTACCTGGCCACAAGTGCCACATAGTCGTCACATGAAACTGGAGTAAAAATAGGAGTGCATACCATGGAAGTCGCCCACGATCTTGCAAATACACAAACACACCTTGCTTTATTTTTTGCATTACTTAAACCCAGTGCATTGCAGGTGAAATGCCACCTGGAGTATCACAGGGATCATTGCTTGCACCCTTCATCATCCTACCTTATATAAGTGATAGCCAGTTTTGTATGCATGTGCCTGTTCAAATGAACCTTGCGTATGACTGCATGATTTGTGCATGATTATAATACAAAATCAGACTTCACAATTCAATATTAAACACTTTAGAAACATATAAAATTGAATGCAGCAAATAGCAATAAACTACCTCTAGCGACACAGTATGTGCCAGACAGAAAATACTGCAAAGGAAAGTATATTCCGGAAATTCTAGCACAAGCCTTCACAGGGAACCTGGCAAATATCTCTTAATGCCAGCGATGTGTATTTTCTGAGAAGCCTTGGAAGCTCTTTTCTTGCACAAGTTGTGTCAAATTCCTACAGACCTCTTCAGCCTATAATCTTGGTGCTTTACCACAAGTACATAATGCAAAAATCACGGGAAATGTTAAAACTGGCTCAAAGATTTATGAGCTGTTCTATAAAAAAAGAAAGCAATATATTTTTTTTGTTTTTGCAGAAGCATTCTGAACAAGAGTAGACCAATTGAGGCTGCCACAAGTGCCCTTGAAAATGTAAAAATACTTGCCAGTGGAAGCTGCTTGGGGAATGTGGAGGCCATGCGTTTTATTCAGCTGCACACATTTCTGCTAAATCTTTTTAATGCTATGAAAATACACAAGATAACACCTATGATGACACAGCATAACACACCCAGTTTCTTATGTCTTTTGGCGTTGAGGATAAAAGGTAGCTTATTCCTTCATATAAATTTCGTATGTTTACAGTTATGTAAGTGAGAAGCTTGACAGCTTCTTTGCATGCCAGTTTATATGTCTCTCTACGAGATGTGGACATCTATAAATCCAGAAGCCCGAAATATCACTTTTGACAAATGTGAAGATGTAGAGATGCAGAACTGTGAAATGTTATTTATTCTTTAAACGAACTTCCATTTCAGCGAAGCATTATACAAGTACCAATGTTCATATGGCTCATGACTGGCATGTGGAATGGTCTTTACAAAGGTTCTCCACTGCCAACCAGGGTTGTTGCAAGTGTTGTACTAGGCATGGGTTCCCCTCTCCCCCCCCAAAAAACCCCTGTGACAGCACTGCTGCCAGCACCATGAATGGAACAATGCAAGCAACGACTACAGTGCTAAATGCATGAAACACCTCACCATCAAGGTCGAATCATTGGGCTATGGCCCAAGAGGAGCAAGGTATAGTTGCACAGAGAAGTAGATCGGGCAATTTGTAAAATGCATTGCCACGAGGCCCTCTGAGCACACAGTCAGTGGATGCTTTATGACTTCTTCGTGGCACTCTTTCCATTATGAGAAAGACATTGATATGCTGCTTTGTTGACGCAATGATTTCTCCTAAGTTACAAAGACTACAGTGACTGCAGGCTGTGCTTAGATAGGGAGGGTAGTGTAAAGCCTGGCGATGCAGCTTTGCACCATTTTTATAGAACTGTCCCTCACTGTGTGGCAAGAGGTATGCTTTGGAGGTAGTAGCATCGACCTACTTTCTAAATTTGAGCGAACACCTTTGTATGCCACTCAAGACATGTCAGAAGGTATTGCATGTTCTTGTAGCCTACTTTGGCAGCCTAAGATACACCCCAAATGTGGTAATAAACTGCCATGAAGATTGCATCCTTTTAAAAGCGGGGGCTTTTATTTTAGATGTGCAGCAGTAGCGCAGGCATATGTGCCATGAATTGCACATATATTGTGAAATGGCCAGTCATTAATGACCGTTTTGTAATTGTCATAATAACACTAGCATTTGTTGTTTTTATTTAAATCTTCCCAGAGAGCAAAAAACTTATTTGTAATGCATATAGCTATTATTTTAGAAGTGGCAAATTGTAGCTTATCGAGCTTAATGGGTCAGCAATGGTAAGCATCATTTCTGCAAAGTTTGAAATTGTGTTCTTGCTGTGTTATACTGATGCAATGCTGCAGAAAAAGAAAAGACATATTGCACATGTTGATTGCCAATTACTGTATTCATTCATCACTAGTTTATAAAATCTTCGCATGGGAAGAATGTATTATGTAGCACAGTGTTAATGTGGTGCTACATGGTGTGACAAATGGCGGCTCCTAAATATGAAAAAGGACCTTGAACCATACGAAGGGCCATGCTGTAGTCTTACGAATGGCCAACATAACTGATGAATGTGAACCATAATTAGAGTGGGTGTACCATCAACTCAGAGGTTACTTATACAAAACATTTATGCAAGACACGGTGTGGCAAAGCTAACTTATCGTTAGTGTAGCTTGCATACCTTGTTCCTGCACGGTGCAAAAAGGCTGCGTGTTTTTTTTTAAGAATTCATAAATTCAAAAACTTGTGAACTGCTTTTTATGAGACATCAGCGTTGGTTAGAAGGGACAGGTTACAAGGAGCGCTGCTCATATTGCCTGAAGTACACTAGTTACCCCAATTAGAATAATTTATTTACATGTCTGACAGCTTGTACATGTTAAAAAAATTTTAAACGTTGAGATATTGCCAGCAAATAGCATTTTATTTAAAATATTTCAAATGCATTAAAGAAAAACTGAATTTGTTGCACTTTGCAAAGTACACTCAGCACTCAAAGGGTTCAGGTGTGTCCGACTTTGTGTTCATCTCTGATGACAGACAGTACTGTGGTGTTATTGTGCTCATGGCTTACTTAAAGGGCCCCTGACACCAAAATGGAAACCTTGAGATCTCTGTGTTGTTTGGTTGTCCTGTATAAGTGGGTACTTCTGACCGATTATTAGTGGCGAATGTTCCCTTTAAGATATTTTAATTTGGTTTTAAATTAAACGTGAATGCTCATCTGGGTTTTCAGCACCTCCTGACATCGCCACTAGTATGTTGTAGACAGAGGTCCCTTATGACGTTCCACAAGAAGAGCTAGTATTGTCGATCAAAGATACGCAGGGCGCACACAATACCACGACTAGCACCCAACGAGGACTATTGTTTGTCCCCCCTCTTGCTCTGTTGTCGGGCTGCTCTCAAGGTGGTTCTGGCTGCTTACACCAGGAATGATTTTCTTTTTTCTCAAGTGGACACACCCAAAACACCCACATCGTTTCATTCTTCACCGCGCGTGGGCCCACCGATTTGAAAAGTTTGCTTTAAGTCCCATCAATTCTTGTTCATCATGGCTATGAAGCTAAATCACTCCAAGACTAAACTTGTCTCCTTTACACAAAATTCTAGGCGCCTCCTGACCACATATACACTTAATCACACACCCGTAGAGTCAGCCACATCATACAAATATCTAGGACTTCACCTACAATCCGACCTATCCTGGAACTGTCACATCAATTACATTCTTGCAGCTGCTAACCGCTCCCTCAGCATGTTAAAACATGATCTGCGTCATGCTCCTGCACACGTGCGAAAACTTGAGTATATTACCCTAATCCGCCCTAAAATTGAGTACTCTTCAGCTATACGGGACCCGGAACAAGCATAAATCATTGATAACATAGAATCCTTGCAGAACCATGCTGCTCGCTTCATTTTCTCTGACTACTCTCGTTTCACTAGCTTCACTGCCTTAAAAGACTGCGCAAGTCTTGATAACCTTTCCCATCGTCGTAAACTTGCCCGTTTATCTCTTTTTCATAAAACTTATCATCTGTTCCTTCATGACGATTTTTTTCAGTCACCCTTAGCCATCTTTCCACGCAGTGATCACCCTCTCAAGATCAAATGCTTCACATGCCGTACTTCTTCTTTTGCTAATTCAGTCATACCAAAAACCATCATTGAATGGCACCAGCTGCCTCGTAAAATTGCAATAGAAAGCAACATTTAGAAATTTAATGACCTTTTAAAGAATGATAACATTAAAGTTTAATGTTCTGCTCTATTCTCAATTACCCATTTGATTCTTATTTTATACTGTATTATTATGTTATTGTTATCTTGTGTTTCGCTTTTTTAAATATCTTCTTCAATATTTTCAATATGTGTTACGTTGTTGTGTTGCCTTTTTCGTTATGCTTAAGCAAGTCTTGTATTTTTGCAAATTTTTATGCTTGCTGTTTCTTCTATTGTATCTTTTCTTCTTTTGCTACCCCCCTATGTAATCCCTCCCAGGGGTTTCTTGAAATAAAAAAAATAAATAAATGTCACCCCTTCTTTAAATACCCTTTTAGACGCCACCCATGAAGAACTGTATGTAAGCGTGTCAAACTGACACAACATTATTTGACGGCAGGCACTCAATATTCTATTGCAACAGAAGTAGTGTCATAACATGTTAATTTATGTGTTATAGTAACTAATCCTAATTAAGTAGTAATTAAAAATGTATTGATCCTAACGACGTTGGTGCTCTCTTTCGGCATAAATAGAATGAAATTTTAGGCTAGAAATATTGTTCAAATTCATTCCTGGTTATGTACATTTCGAGCAAAGAAAAATTATACTTTCCACATGGCTTGAAGGCAGCGGCACATCGAACGACTCAAATAATTCGTCATCTGCTGCGGTCCACTCAGGCATGCCACAAGGATCAGTCCTTGGTCCACTTCTGTTGCTAATTTGTATTAACGACCTCACGTCTTCGATTTCTTCTAACATTCATCTTTTTGCAGATGATTGTGTCATTTTTCATGAAATAACCAGTGATAATGACAGTTCATTCCTCTAGTCTGATCTTAACATCGTAGCAGCTTGGTGCAGCACAACGCGAATGAATTTAAACAATGGTAAATGTAAGGCATTGCGCGTGACAAGATCTGCCACCACCCCACTAACATACTTCAACAACGTCGCACTCAATCCGGTCAGCTCGTTTAAATACTTGGGTATTCTTATCACACTGAACCTATCTTGGGCACCTCACATTGAATACATTACTAATAATGCCAATCTCATGTTAGGCTACATACGTCGCAACTTCTCAAAAGCACCATCTGCACTGAAACTACTGTTATATAAAACATGAATAAGTTTCAAACTTCAATATGCCTCTTCTGTGTGGGATCCTTACCACGATAATTTGATTACTTCACTTCATGTAGTACAGAATAACTCCGTCCGTTTCATACTTTCTAACTATAATCGCATTGCCAGTACGACGTCAATGAAATCCAGCCTAGGCCTTCCTTCTTTTGCATCCTGTTGGAAAATATCCCGTTTGGCTACATTTCACAAGTTATTCCATCATCCCACCCTGCATGACCAACTAAACCTCAATCTTCAGTACATATCCCATCGCATCAACCACCGTCATAAGGTTGGCATGGCATTATGTAACTCCCAGTGTTTTTATCGATCATTCATACCTCCTACATCAGTAGATTGGAACTACCTACCTGAAGACATAGTAACTATTACTAATAGCCATCTTTTACGACAAACTTAATATTTTGCGATAAGGAATTCTATTATGTTACGTATTGTTATGTATCATGTTCCTATTGTATTGTGTTCGTTGTCCTTTTGTCCTTACGCAGCTAACATTGTATAATGATGACTTTATTGTTTGTTGAATAACTTATTTTCATGCTGTATTTTATTTCTTGTCTACTTGGTAACCACTCCCCTCTATAATGCCCTATGGCCTTGAGGGTAAATAAAATAAAAAATAAATAAATACGCAACAGTACACTGCAAAATGAAGTTAAATAAAGAGAAATGTATTACGCAGAAGGTTCAATTCATCCGAAGCTCGATATATTTTCATGTTTCTTAGCCCCTAGTTGATACAAATAGCAAAATCAAGTGGTGTACATAATTGTGTATATCTTGATGTTTCTTAGCCCCTAGTTGATACAAATAGCAAAATAAAGTGGTGTACATAATTGTGTACATAGTGTGTCAAACGGTTAAGATTTCTTATGGCATTCCTTGCAAGCACTGAAAACTTATGCTGGAGTCCTTTTCATGTCAAGTTACAGTCCGATTTTAGGTGTCAACACTCCTTTAAGAGATGCAGTTGGCTTGTTTTGGAATAAACAAAAGCAAGAACTTCCTGCATTAAAAAACTATATTTTTATTATTTTTTAGTCAAAGTAGTAATATGAAGTCTCAACACTTCCAGGCTTGCTCTTGTAATTGTTGGGCTCATTTATTATTTTAGTGAAGTAAACAAAGGTTAAATTGCACAACAGTTTTGCATTAGTCACAATGAAGAAGCATTCAGAAGTATTGCACAAAGGCAGGTGCTGTCTTCGTCGCAGTACTTGTCCACAACGAGCAGAGCATTGGTACCTGGTGGCATTCAAGCTCCTAAGGACCCAGATTCACACTGGTTTGGTGGTCAGCCTGTAAGTGGAAGAGATACCAAAACGTTTTTAAGTACCGAGTTCCGCGATTTGCTCTCTAGTGACTTTTTATTCGAGTTTCTCAGAGATTTTCAAAGGAAAATGAGGAAATGGAAACAATCAGGAATCCCAGATATGTCAGCATCATAACACAAGTCAAAGAGAGGCATAAAATTGAATACAAACACAGAGAAGCACACAAGCAGCACACCAAAGAGAGGACCCCAGAAAAAAATGCATACAACGCTATGCATTGCTAATGAAATTGTGCTCTTGATGACACAGATTTCTATCACTAAGCTTATCCAGCTATACTTTCAGCGAGCAGCACATCTATAGGGCACTGCACATGGAGATACATGTCAACTATGGGCGTACGCTATTCAGTTAACGTGGCTCACATTTTTCTAATGCTGCATGGGCATGGAGGGCTGCCATGTGGAGGTGTGTGGCAATGATTGACAGTGCTTGTGCATTGAAAAGCAGCAAAGGTGGCTCAATAAGCAATGAAAGCACCATTTGCAAGCAAAAAAAGAGATCAATTTGCATTAATAGTGTGTTGTTACTGCTATGTATGTCATTATTGCACCAAAGCCATTAAAATCAACTTTGGTGATTTTATTATTTATAAATAAGTGAATAAATACACAAATGAAATAAAAACTGTGTTTTGTTTGCATTATTTGGCTTCTTCCACACCCCATGGGCATCGGCGAGGCTTGACGAGACCATCAGAAGATTCTGGTGGATGAGGTATATTGAAGATAACCCAGTTCTACCTTAACTAGTGCTTATGAGTAATTTAGTTTTTCAAAGCATATGCAAGTTTTGAAGGCCAAAATGCAAGGACTTTAAAGAATGTGAGGCAGCACCTCAAGTAAAAGTCTTTCGCTTTAACAATTTTACCAGAACATTACAGATAGCTTCATTGCACTAAGTATACAGGAAATCGATTAAAAATGTCCAGTCCTGCTCACAGTGAATTCCCAATATGCACGAAAATTGACGATTTGTATGCTGGGTAACCTTCAGTTCTCCCATTCAGCATTTAAATGTAACACATAGGCCTGCAGCAGTCTGCTCTGTCAGAAAACATGCATGGGATTTTCGGCCACTTCTTCACACACTTGTCCAGCCCAGCCAGAAGAAGCAAGAACTCCCAAGTCTAGTGATTGGCAAACAGTAAATGTGAGGTTCTAAGGAAAGCAATTTGGTCGAATAATTTGAAGTAAAGGTAGTTAGAATTGAATATATAACATATTACAAAGAAAAACAAGCATTTTTATTATGATCCAACGACTTTGCACAACAATTTTACGAACGAGAACTAGGCTTGTGCGAATATTACTTGCGCTAGTGTCGTCTGGTCTCCTTTTGACAGTGTCCTTTTGTGCTGTTATACCAGGAATATCTCTTTCTTGGTGTGAAGCGAAGTTGAAGCAAACTTATATTGAGTTTAGGATTTGAATATGAGTAGGTTGCAAGTTATACATAGTAAAATATTTGTGTTTAAAATTTTCCTACCTGGCCCATATAACAAGCTTTTAAACATAAGGGCACAGGGTAGGCCCTATACCTCCTCAAGGTGCATTTAAGACCAATTTCCTCGGAAACTACTACCGTAAAATACCAAGCAAGCACCCCTACCTAAGCAAGCGCACCCTTCCCCTTTTCGAGAGACTTGAAATATGCGCCAAAGAATGAGCAAGCCCCCTCACCACTCACCATTTTTTTCCAAGCTGTCCTCGACTATAGACTACTGCACTAGTGGATTCTACGAACCCTAGTTTTGGGAGTCTCTAGATATGTGCACAGTTTCTTAGTACCTTTACAGTGTGTTGACTCAAGGTTGCATTGCAAGTTGTCACAAATTGTTGGTACATTTGAAGAACACCTTTCCCCCATTGTCATAACGCACAAAATTTCACACGAGGGTTCCCTCCGGTTCATTAAAAATAGTAAGTGCATGTGTATTGAATAAAGCTTAGTTGGTTAGTTCGTTTTTTATGGCGCAAAAGCAGCTGAGGTTATGCTGCGCCAGTCACAAGGTGTTAAATAATGGGCAGTGATATGATGCAGTTTTAGAGCTTACTTAAAAAAACACATTCTTTAAGAAAGTTTAGCACATCAGACAATGGTACTAGAGGATGATCTCCTAGAAGAAAAGTAGGGTGTAGAGGTATGTGTTGTTTGTATAATTTGCTGAAGCATTTTTGTCTCTGCGTTTTCAACGTCAGGGCATGAGATTAGAATGTGTATGAGTGTTAACAGTTGTTGGCATTTTTTCACATGTTGGTTGTTCTTCTTTTGTGAGTAGAAAGTTGCGTGTCAGGTGTGTGTGCCCAATTCGGAGTCTGCATAAAATGACCTCAACAAAGCATTCTTGGCGATGACAGGTCTTCCATTCTCCAAGTACAGGCTTTACCGCATGGAGCTTATTTTTGCATGAGTCCCACTGTTGCTGCCATTTCGCTAACAGTGCTTGACGAATTGTTCTTTGGCTGTCTTTCAGGGGAATTTTTATTTTTGCGAGTGCTTTGTGTGCTGCCAAAGAGGTGCATTCATCTGGTTTTTCGTTTCCCCAACATGGTTTGGCACCCAGCACAAATGGATAGAAATTACTACACTATTTAAAAACACCATGTTTAAAATGTCGCCAACTAATGGCTCACACTCGGATTTAACATGCAGGGATTTCAGTGCACTTAACGAGTTGGTGTATATGATTGCTTTCTTGTGTTTACCAGCAATGATTTTCCGAACTGCTTCATATAAGCCGTAAACTTCAGCTGTAAAAATGGAAATAAAATGTACTCTCACACTAAGGGCACTTTTTCCAGTCACGATCCCAATACCCACGTGGTTTCTTGTTTTCGAGCCATCTGTGTAAAATTCGGCATAATCCCTATATTTATCCTGAAGTGCACGAAATTCCTGGATTAGGTGTTCTGATGGGGTGTATTTTTACTTTAGACGGCTTAATGACAAATCGCAGAGCTGCGCCAGGTCGAACCATGGCGACAGTCTTGGTGGTTTCTTTGCGACATTTAGTGCCTCTTCAGGGATGACATATGTGCGGCAGTACTCCTCAAAACGTAAGTGGCTTGATTAAGTTCAGTTTGTTTAGGTATACACTTTGTGGCAGCATTTTGGAATTGAACCGCATCTACTCTGTCGATACCTTCGGACACACGTGCCATCAAATCGGCCTGAGGAAGGGTGTAATAAAGATCTTTGAAATCGATTGAAAATGCTAAATGATTCACTTTTTCCTTGCCTGTGAAAAAATCTAGCACCTGTTCTGACTTTTTCACCAAAAAAGGATCGTTAAGAGAAGTCAACTTCAAGTACTTTTGTAGAAACAAAGCAATGCACTTTTCCCAGTTTTCATTCTCTGAAATGATCACTCGGAAAGGGCAGGCAATTTTATGCGTTTTCGCCGTGAAAAATATGTCTAGATCCACTTTTTTTTGTCTTCTCCATTAACCTAGCCAGGCCTTCAAGAGCGTGTGAAGCACACGGATGTTGTTGCTGTTTTTAGGTTCATAGACGACTATCTGATGCTAATAATGAACGTAACAATTTTTATGCGGTAGTTTCAGAAACTCTAACCGTGTTCGCAACAGAGTTATCTCCCCTAGTGCTGACGCATGAAATAGCTAAAGACAACTTCAATAAGATTTTTAGACCTCGGTCGGTATTTTTCGCCGGCAGTAGTGTGCTGGAGCCATGAACCGTGAGGAAATAAACCGGTTCTTCCGTTTACATCCGCTCACTCAAAATTGGCAAAGCGTGCTGTGATTAATTTCTGTTTTCAAAATTCACTAATGAAGTCGTGTCACCACAAGCTTGATGCAAGCTTGTGGGCCCAGGCTAAATGTTTAATAGATTCTGGTTATCCCATGCGCCTGTTGACCGCCGTAACCGAAAATGTGAGCAGGAAGGGAAGGGCAAACGCCGGGGAGCAGGCAGCCGCTACTAAGGCAGCCAAGGTTGCTGTAGTGCCCTAAATGCACGCCATTTCGCATAATTTGCAAAGGATAGCGAGGAAGGCCGGTGCGGACGTGGTTTTTTCTGTTCCCGAACGATTACAAGGGATGTGCAAAAAGGTAAATGCAGAGAGTAGCGGGAAGCGGGATTGTCAAGCACCGGGAGAAATTTGTCAATTGCAGTTGAGGCATTGTGTTTTGTATCCCTTTGACATGTGAACGCATTACATAGGCCAGACTGGAAGGTGTGTGAACCAAAGACTTAGGGAACACCAGTACAATGTATAAAAAGCTCTATCTGGTCATTTGGGAATTCACTGTCAGAGGTGTGGTTGCGCCCAAATGGTTCAATATACCCGTATTCTCGATAGGGCCTGCAGCAGAACCACGCGGGAAATAATTGAAGCCTACGAAATCGACAAAAGGAAAGAAAAATGTGTGAGTGTGCCATCTTTAGCTTTGTCAGCTAAAGAAAAGATGTATCTGGAATCATCGCTTTGACGTTGGCGGGTGCAGATTGTTGTGATTAGTGGTACACGTGCAGGCTTTGTGCTGTATCTTTACATGCTGTTCTCTCGATTTTATCGATCCACTCTTATTGTATAAAAGGCATGTGTGATCGCAAATAAAACCATTAGTTGCAAGTTAGCGGCGTGTGTGCGCGTCCCTCTTCTCTGTTGCTGTCGTGGTGCGCTACGCCATATGAATTATGATAGTTTTTAATGCGTTTATGTGTGCCAGAAAGTTGAGCTTTCGGTCGAATGTAATTCCTAGAAATTTATATTGTTTTACTGGCATTTCGATGTCGTTTAGTTTAAGAACAGGGTCAGGGAATAGTCCTCGTTTTTGCGCAAAGAGAACAGCGGTAGTTTTATGTGTGGAAAATCGAAAACCATTGTGGTCAGCCCATTACGTCAGCTTATTGATGGTAAAGTGGAGTTGCCTCTCACAGGATGATTGGTTCGAGGCACAACAGGCGATTTGTAGATCGTCAACGTAGAAGGAGTGCATAACTGTGTGTGGTATGACCATGTTAATGGAGTTCATTTTAACTATGAAGAGAGTTGTGCTCAGAATGCACCCTTGTGGTACACCATTTTCCTGGACAAATATTCGTGACAGTACTGTGCCAAGACGTACTTGAAATGTTCTATTTGACAGGAAATCACATAAGCAGTTCAACATTCTTCCGCGAATCCCCAAGTCAGCTAGGTCTCAGAGAATTCCATATCGCCAAGTTGTATCGTATGCTTTCTCTAAGTCAAAGAATACCCGAGACAGTGCTGTTTGTGTAGAAATGCATCTCGTATTTCATGTTCCAGTCTCACGAAATGTTCAGTTGTTGAACAGCCCTTTTTGTATCCGCGCTGGTGTGAGTCTATAAGGTGTCTTGTTTCAAGAAATAAGGTAAGTTGGACAAAAGAAAAGCAAAACATTTTTAATACTAAAAACACACAAGCAAATACCCCTCAGAAGATCACGAGGACTATTTACGATACGAGTTCTGTAAAGAGGAAGCAAATACTTCAGGGGAGATAACAGTAGCAATGTCATGAGGCAGTTTGCTCCACTCGCGAATTGTTCTGGGGAAAAAACGCCATCCGGAAATAGTTCGTCCTACATCTCATCTCCTTTATCTTGTAGGAATGATCAAGACGGGGTTAGACGTAATCAGGATTGTGCATGTAAAAATCCCGGTTAATACCAGTGTTGTTATGGAATATACTGTGAAAAAATTTTAACCTTATGTATTGCCTACGCTGCTGCAGTGACTCCCATCCAAGGCTTTCCTTTGCACTGGTCACGCTAAAGTGGTGGGTATGATCGGCATGAACAAATCTCACAGCTAAATTTTGAATTCTTTCAATCCTTTGAATGTCTACTTGCTGCCAAGGGTCCCAAACGCAACAAGCGTATTCATGTATTGGTCTAACATTGGCTTTATACAAGAGCTCTTTTGCGGCAATAGGTAAATTTCTTGCATTTCTTCTAAGAAAACCTAGAACACTTGAAGCCTTGTACGTGACATACTCGATATTGCGACGCCAGGATAATTCTGCTGTAAAATAAACACCAAGATAGTTATGGTCGAACACTTTTGCCAGTTTTTCTGCATTAATAGTGTAACTAAAATCATTACAGCACTTTTTTCTAGTGAAGCACATATAAACAGATTTTTTCACGTTTATGTCCATGCGCCAGGTATTACACCAGCTAGAAGGGCCATGGTAGGGGCTAGTTGATTGTATATATTTGACACTTGCGACGCGCTATTTTAACACGAAGACAGCGCGTCGCAAGTGTCAAATATGTACAACCGACTAGCCCCTACCATGGCCCTTCTAGCTGTTATTTCAAGTACATCGGGCTTCTTTGTTCCGGACCTGTCGCCCCTTCAGCGGTTGTACTAATTTGCGCTCGTCTGTGTACTACCTGTTGTTTTTCGTGTGTCTTCGTGTTAAAGCAGCGCGTCGCAAGTGTCAAATATTACACCAGGTGCTAATCAAATCCAAATCGTTCTGTAGCACAGTGTGATCATCTACGGTATGAATAACTCTGTATAATACACAGTCATCTGCGAACATTCGGAGTCTGGACGAAATACCACAACAGATGTCATTCATGTAGATAAGAAAAAGAAGCGGCCCCAGCACTGACCTTTGCGGCACACCTGAAGTAACATCCACTTGATCGGACTGCATTCCATTTAAAACTCTGTATAATACTCTGTATAATACGCAGTCTGACTGATCTGCCGTCTGAAGTTCAAATATGCTTTGATCCATTCAATAACAGTAGAGTTTATGTTGTACCAGGAGAGCTTCTGAATCAGTAATGAGTGAGATACTAAATCAAACGCTTTACGGAAATCCAAGTACAAACAGTCAACAGTATACCCGTTATCCAGTGCACTAGCCAAATCATGTGTGAATTCAGTCAACTGCGTAACACAAGAAAACAGAGGTCGAAATCCATGTTGCTGAGGCGATAATAAGGAGCAATTTGCGATTCATAATGTTTGTAAAGAGGATGTGTTCTAGAATTTTACAGCTGATGCAAGTGAGTGAGATCGGCCAGTAGTTTGACGCATTGCTGCGCGGGCCAGACTTGTGCACCAGCACAACATAAGCAAGTTTCCAATCATCCGGCAAGACACTTTCACTCAGTGACTTTGAGAAGATAACAAACAAGTATTTTGATAGAGAACGTGCGCACATAGAAAGTAAAGCAGATTGTAGGCCGTCCGGACCAGCGGTCTTTGAGGCACATAATTTCTGTAACAATTTCTGGATGCTCCGGTGATCAAAAACAATATCTTCCATTTGCTCTCCACTCACACAGGTTTGTGCTGAAATGGCACCGCCACTTGAGCGGCCAGCAAAGACAGAGCTAAAATATTGGTTAAGATGTGTGGCTTTTGTAATGTCACTATGAAGTAAGTTTACGTCTAGTTCAAGTGGAGGAATAGACACTATCTTTGCTGTTCAGTTTGACTAGCTGCCAGAGTTTTTTAGGACTTCTTTGTATTCCTATTCCAAAAGACCCGAAGAACTTCTTTTTCTGTATGCTTAACATACTTTTCATGTGCTTGGTTATTACCTCAAGTCTTTTGCGCAAGTGCGATGAAGGTGTTTTTCTGTATGCAGTGTAAGCGGTTGCTCGTTTTCTGGCTAAGCTACGCACTTCCTTTGTGCACCACGGCTTAGATCTGCTGCGCCGTGGCGTCATTATCCATGACGGCACATATCGGTCGCGTAATTCGAGAAGTTTTAGCTTAAATATGTGCCATAAGTCATCTGCCCCCATTTTTGGTTTCCGCTAAAGTTTCAAAAACACTGTAATATGCATCCAAAGAACTTTCAATATCACTTTTACGGGCTTTCTGATAACTATAGATCCGTTGTCTAGTGCAATTTGCGATTTTTGCATACTGTAAATTTAACTCGCAGTGAACAACAGCATGATCACTAATGCCTGGAAGTACCAGAGAAGACCTCACAGCTGTGGGGGTGTTTGTGAGCGTGAGATCTAATATAATGTTTCCCCGGGTTGGCTGCAAGACCATCTGTGTTAAGTCATAAGTGCCGCATAGTTCGATAATCGCTCTGGTTAATTCACTCTGCCCGCTCGATGTGGGCCCGTGATGAGCCCAATTGACCTCTGGGAGGTTAAAGTCGCCTCCTATTATCACGTAGTCCGTTTTGACAGTTTCAACCGCATCATTAGTTCATACAAAACATTAGCTGTACTACTTGGTGGACAATAAAACGAACACAGAGAGACAGTTTTGCCGTTTGAAAGTCTAATCAGAGCCCAGACAGCCTCGCTGTGGCTAACTTCCATTTGCAGTACCCTAGAGTTAATCGCTTCATCTATTAGACACCACCTCCACGACATTTACGATCCCTCCGATAAGAAATATATTTTTCAGGAAAGATTTCCGTATCCCTAATGGTTCCATCAAGCCAGGATTCTGTTCCCAGCACCACAGAAGGCTGAGTCATGTCTATAAGGGTAGCAAACTCGTCCGTTTTATTCCTAATGCTCCGACAGTTCACAATCAATACTGAAAGCAGTGACCTATTTGTCGACCGTAGTCAGTCAGCACGCCTTACTTGGTCTAGCGATTCATCAAATATATATTCAGGAGAGTTGCTTGTTGGGCAAGTTGGTACATACTTAGTTAACTACAAAAGAAGCCACAAAACGTCGAAAAACGGAAAAAGTAGAGCAGCAGAAAACATAGAGTGCAGAGACGTGGCACTAACAACTGGCGTTTATTTCGGAAAAACCTTCCCCCCCCCCCCCCCCCAGACCGTACGACGCATGCGCAGCTGACAAACAAAAACCAATCAACACAAAACCCAAAAAGCACAAACAGCTAATCTAAGCAGATCACCTCTGTGCTAGAAACAAACATTCTTTCCTGGTAAGATAAACCGAAGCCGCACTAACGCATTTGTCTGGACCAAGTTTCCAGATATGGAATACCTCAATAATCTCCCGTTCTCGCTGCGTCTTAGCTTTACCTAAAATTATCACCTTATCAAACAGAGGCGAACAACCACACAACTTGCAGTGCAGCGGCAAGTTACCACCCGTGCCCGTGGGTAGAAGATTTTCATGCTCCCTCAACCTAACATTGACACATCGACCCGACTGTCCAACGTAAAACTTGTCACAACTTAAAGGGGTACTGACACCTTTTTTCGAAGGCGAGTTTACTGTGTCTTACATATCTCCTGTATGCAGAGACGGCTCTGAGCAAGTTTGAAGCTCAGAAAATGCTGATAAGGTATTTTAATTTGATATTAAAGTCAATTTTTCCTTGGCGCACCTACTGACATCGACACTAGCTTGACGTCAGGCTACAGTACAAATTCTGGTGACTTCATGCAGCAGTCTGGCTAGTTGTGATGACGTTAGGTACCAAAACTTCCAAGATGGCCGCTTGTGCGTCATCAAAACTTCCAAAATGGCCGCTTATACGTCACCAACGGAGCCACGTTGCGGAGCGGCCGTGGAAAAGTCACTGTATATTGTGCGAGCACGTGACGAGAAGTTCATACCGTGCTGTGACGTCAGGGTACAGTAGGAACCGAAACTAGCTTTTAAAAACATACTGTAATTACTTTTTCAGGGCGAACTCGCGCTTAGCACTACCTTTTCTAGGCTCTTGAGGGCTTGAACTTTCATTTGACTCAAAAAAACGACAACTGAAAATGTTCATGTCAGTACCCCTTTAAAGGGATGCAATACACCACACATGTGTTACACACACAGTTTTTTTTACATGTTTTATGTCACAAATCCTGCTCATCGTGCCACGCTGCACAACCTTCTTACAAAGACCCAAATATATACCTGACACCGTTTAAGTACGGGGAGTCGAATTTAAGGCATATTTTATTATTTACCTTTTTATTTGCCTTACTGTATTCCAGCAAACGCTTTCTTTTTAGTCTAACAGCAGCAGAAAAATTTTCCGATATGCTTATCTTGGAGCCCTTTAGTTTTTTCGCATTTGACAAAACAACTTGCTTATCTTTGTATGAAGCAAAGCTAGCGATAACTGGTCGAGGTCGGTTTCCAGTGAACTTGCCTGAGCGATGTGCCCTTTCGATTGTAATATTATCGCATGTCAGAGTGGAAGAACATATCTCTAGCAATTTCTTTTTAACTACGTCATATGATTCACTCTTGTCTGTGTCCTCAATACCAAAAAAGATTAAATTACACCGCCTGCTACGGTTTTCAAAATCATCCACTTTTTGTTCAAGAGAGTGCATTCTCGTATCCTGATTTTCACAGGTTTTTTTACACTGTAAAACTGAACTTTTTATTTCGTCCATCTTACCTATGGTCGATTCTAGTTTCGTTATGCATGCAAGTAAGGCTAGCCATTGCTGATTTGGTTTCAGCTTCTGACTTCTCAATGGCACTAAGTTTGTCTTTCATCTCCTGCTGACCACTTAGGAGCTGTTGCAGGAGTATGTCGGAAGGACCCGGGTTTAATTCTACGTCCCCACACAAAAGCAACAAAAGCAAATAGAATGCAATGCGGCGAAAGATCACAAAATGATGTCGTTTTCGGTACACACGAACATCGCGTAGCGAATCACTAGCGACACTTGAAAATGCCACTGGGGGTGCAACCGGCAGGAAATATACTAAGTAACCACGATAAGAGTGCTTACTAACCTGCAGAAAGAACAGCGTAAGCGTAAGCGATGCAGTCATATCTGCACCGGTTCCATGCCCCAAGCGCCGAGTGAAGATCCGTGCTATTTGTAGGCTGCAGTCTGTGCGATCAGTCCACGGTTGGTTGACCGGCAGCGGCCAGCGGCCAATTTCAGCTGCGAGGCACACTCATTGATTTCCGTCGTTTTGGTCAATGTCGCTTGATTCCCATGTCGAGCAGTTGAACAAAGGTTCACCGTCCGGCAAAAACTGAGCTGATAAGTCATCAGGCTGTAGTTCGAAAACTGGTTTGCTTGTGGTTGATCGGAGCAGTACCTGCAGAAAGAACAGCGTAAGCGTAAGCGGTGCAGTCATATCCGCACCAGTTCCACGCCCCCAGTCTGTGTCTTTCAGACGATTCTTTGTATTTGAGGAAAGCGTTTGTGTAATTCCCTGAAGATGATACCCCGTAAAAGTGTTCGCCTAATAGTCTGGCCTTGTCTTGTAGTATTGTTTGTGTCTGGACTTGTAAGAAGTGGTATTGTGTACTATGAGTCTTCTCCTCTAAACTTCCCCACCTGGTCCCAGATACATTTTGGTGTGACCGAACTATTAATTGATGATATATATTTTTGCCACGAATCCTTTTCTGCCTGCCTATGAATAAATCGTGCTTTGGCTTTTGCCTGTTTGAAGCTTATGATGTTGGTGTAGGTGGGGTATCTTCATAGCATTCCTCAGGACTTATTTTGTTGGTGTTTTGCCTCTGTGCACTCGCTTGTCCACCAAGGATTTAGTTTAATGCACACAATGCCGGATGACTGCGGTATCGCCTTTTCTGCCGCTGAGATTATAATTTCGATGAACTTTTTGTTAACTTCCTGAACAGAAAGTTCCGATGAGAAAACTTCTTCAAGCTTTGCATTTTCTGTAAAAAGTGGCCAGTTCGCGAGCTTCAATTTCCACTAGCGGGGCTTGCTAGATAAAGTTTGGTGGGATGACATGAGTTTGATGATGGCAGGTTGGTGATCACTACCACATGACGTTTCGAGGACCTCCCATTTAAGATCGTTAAAAAGACATGGTGAGCACAAAGCAAGATCTAAACAACTAAAAGTGCGTGAGGTTGCTGAAAAGTAGGTCAAAGCACCTGTGTTTTAAAGGCAGATATCGTTTGACAAGACAAAATCTTCAACGACCTGCCCTCTTTGATCAGCTTTGTCACTACCCCAAAGAGTAAAATGAGCATTAAAATCCCCTACTAAAACAAATGGCTTTGATAACTGTTCTACTAGATTTTCTAGGTTTTTAGTGGTAAAATGGGTGTGGGGTGGGATATAAAGTGTACAAATGGTAATAGTTTTGTACGATAAAATGGTCACTGCTATGGCCTCGAAAGATGTACCGAGTTGGACATCTCGGGTAGGAGTGCCACCCTGGAAAACAATAGCTACTCCTCCTGACAGACGGCTACAGCGTTCGCGGTCCTTTCGGGCAACTGTATAGCCCTTCAGAAATTGAGCATGTTTTGCACCTAGGTTTGTCTCTTGGAGGCAGAAAGCCACTGGTGAGAACTTATTGACGATGTCCTTTGAGTCACCTAAATTATGCATTAATCCTCTACAGTGCCAATGTATGATAAAAGCCATGATGGAATAAAATTAAGCAAATATACCTGTGGGGATTGTTCGATTAAATTAAAAGATGATAGGTGACATTATTAAGACAAAAGGGATAACTGCACTACCTGACACACACGTACAAACCACATACACACACATTATTAGCATTATTAAGAACTTAAACTACAGACAAATGCGATAATCATTATGATTATCGCTTGCTTTGCGTGGTTATTGGGACCTTGTCCAGTTGGCGCGCTCCAGGGAGGGCATGTCCTTCGGTGTCGATGACACTAAGGTTTTCAGTCGATCTCCATCGCCCTGTCAGAGGCGCTGGAAGATCGAGAGTTCGGCGCTGAGACGTGGATCTCAGGCCTCGGCATTCGAGTGATTTTAGGGTCCAGGTAGACCGGAGTCTGAGGGCCCTTTGAGGTGGATGGAGCAGCAGACGCTGCTTCCATGACGGTGGCGGAAGGAGTCACAACTGGACCACTCTGTGTGGACCCGGAGGATGTCTGAGGCCTCTGTGATGGTGCCCCGACTGCGTCACATCAGTGTAACTTTTGCGGAAAAGGTACGACAACAGTTTCCACGCTTCATAGAACGAGATCTTTTTCGACGGTGAGAGCAATTACTTCTTTTCTTTTTTCCAGGATGGGCATGAGCGGGAGTATGCTGGGTGATCCCCCTTACAGTTCACACAAAGTGGCAATGATGCGCAGTTTACGGCTGTGTAGTCGTTTTCACTGCATTTTGCGCATGTTTCTTTTCCCCTGCATGAGTGGGATGCGTGACCGAATCTTTGGCATTTAAAACACCGTCTAGGATTAGGAATATAGGGCCTGATGTTTATTTTCACGTAGCCTGCCTCGAGGGAGGTGGGCATTTCGCTCGTTCCAAAGGAAAGTACGACGTGTTTTGCGGGGACTTCCTGATCGTTGCGGCGGATGACAATTCTCTGTACCTTTATGATGTCTTGATCATGAAACCCCTCGAGGAGCTCCTTGTCACTTAGGCCTAAGAAATCTTCTTCAGATATTCCTCTGATGTTAAGGGATCTGTGGACAGAAATTGTTACGGTAGTGTCACCAATGCGGGTGAGTTTGGAGAGCTTTGATACTTGTTCTTTTTCAGCTAGCTCTAGGAGCAGGTGACTGCTTGACATTTTCGAAACTTTGTACTTGGGTCCAATTTCTTTCTTTCAGGCACTTGGCCACCAAAAATGGAGATAGCTTTCGTACTGGTGTGCCTTCGCTGTGGATGACATGGTACTTTTGGAAGGATACTTTGGATTGTGTGTTGAAATGAAAAGTTGCCTCGGTGTGGCCTCTTTTCCGAGACTGATCAAAAATAGTGGATGTTTGAGAAGCCATAAAAAGATGAAAGTGTTCGGCAACAGCGCCAACTGCCCACCATGGAGCCCAACAAGGGGACACGGCTGGACTTGTCAACAAGCCTGCACGATGCCAGCCGTATGCTGTTACTATAACCTCATCTAACTACTCATGGTTGGATATTCACACCAGGTTAACCCTTGCCGCCATGAAACACGGAAGTAAATTGAAGAGAGAAGAGGACAGGAAAGATCAAAAGTGAGAGAGAAAGACGAAAATGTGGAGACTGAGAGAGACAGGCAAAGACAACTGCCGATTTCCTCTGGGTCGGTCAGCCCAGGGGTGCCGTCTACGTGAAGCTGGGGCCAAGGGGGTGTGTTGCTTCTGCCGGGGGGCCTTAGAGGTCTAATCACCCGGCGTCGGCTCAACACCCAGGATCCCCTTTTCGTCGGACACAGCAAAACCAAGCATGGCGAGGCGTGGGAGGGAGTCGAAACCCCCCTGTTGGCTCGGGTCCGTAGTGACGCCATTCACCAAACGCCTGCTTGCGCAGACACCCCTGCGGGGTATTGAATAAAGCATTTCATTAGAAGCACAGATGGGTGTTCTTCTCCACCACCACATCGAATTTTGGTCTGCGACCAAACGAGGACCCCCCTCCACATTGTCCAATTATCTTTCACCGTGCTTGCTCAGAATTTTACAGTATATGTAAAGCATTCATTTGATTAATTTTATTTATGAGCATCTCTTGTAATGCAGCTAGAATTACAATTGCATTTCAAGTGTTGACATTTTTGCAAATTTTTAAGCAAGGCAATATTTTTTTGTTATTTTTTAATAAAGCTGCCAAAAAATGAAAGCTATTTGCATATGTACAACATTCTAGCTCAGCAACTTTGTACTGGTGTTCACTTTATTCTGTTAAAAAATCAGCCTTCTGTCCTTTAAAGTTGTTCTGATAAGGAGGCACACAATTGATTCTTGAGATATAGAGACTTAAAGACAAAAAGCAAGTTTATTTCATAATTTTTCAAAAAGAATATGTACTTAGCAATTTAATAGCAATGAGCCATATTAGTGATCACATGAATAAACCTTTTGCTTCTTGTTTTCTTGGTTCCCTAGCTTGTTCTGTCATCTTCTGTCTCTCTTTTGGCAACATACTATCGACGGCGGTCAATCTCACCCAACCATATCACAATGTTGCGGCTTGATGTGTGAACGGCCTTCAGAACATTTACTCAGGCCATGCTGGCCTTTTTCAAAGTTAGAATGGTTTCAAAGGTGGCCTTTCTGAGGGTTTCCATTCCAAAGAACACAATCCATTGTGTTGTCCACGAGTGCGATCGTTCCTCCACATTCTGTGCAGACACAGATACTCGTAATCACGGTTTGTATGAGCTCCACATCAATCAAAGGATAGCCATTGTCACTACAGGTAACATTTTGTCCTTGTGGTGACACCGTTTTTAGCTTACTTGCACGAGTGCTCCCGGTCTCGTTCTGTTAGTAGCTGAACCGTGTCAGTTTCCAATTATACTACGCTCTCCAAACGGTGGTTTTGTCAACAGGAGCATATCTTTTCCCATTGCAACAAAATCAACAAAGGTGCAACTAAACCCAAGATACGTGCGCAGAACCATGTCTCGCACACACAAGGCAAGTGGACTCGGTAAATGCTGCGAGTGTTAAGAAAACTGCACCATGTGCCTTTAGGTAGCCAAAGTGATTTTTTTAAAACCTGCCAAGCTCAGAGAAACTACCAGCTTTGGTTTTTGAAAAATTCGCTTGAGGCAGAAAGCTCAGCTTCTACACGACCTAAGAGGGCGCGGCTGCTCGTCAGCTGGTCTCGAAAACCTTGTGGTTTTGGCTCAATCAAAATGCAGT
Source organism: Rhipicephalus sanguineus (assembly GCF_013339695.2). Taxonomy (NCBI): domain Eukaryota; kingdom Metazoa; phylum Arthropoda; class Arachnida; order Ixodida; family Ixodidae; genus Rhipicephalus; species Rhipicephalus sanguineus. Next base: position 136,982,156 of record NC_051185.1, read on the forward strand.
AAAATAGGTGGGGCACTGGACATTAATAAGGAAGGCCTTATTTCATAGAAGCAAAAAAAAAGAGAAAGACCAAATTTCAATAATAAAAGAAATTTACCTTACCCCGTGTCTTAAAAAAAAAGATTGGGGCAGCTACGCAGCAGTGTTGCGATGGCGTCGGAAACAGTGGAGCTACATGGTGGCCTTGTCTGCAACCTCCAACTCATCTTCCTCCTCCACTCACCTTCACTAAACTATGCTAAACTCTCCCTTTCCTTTCCCGCCTTCTCCACCCCCCACATCACTTCCCTCGTTACCGGACAGCACGCACTGACGGAGACAAAGAGAGAACACGACACTTCCCTTTCCCATCCCCTTTATACACTGTACTATACACGGCTATGCTGTACCCTCTCCCACCTCCTCACCTTCACATCACTCCTCTCCCTCACTTCCCTTTCCCACCTTTGCTGTACTCTCTGCTTCCTTTGTCTTGATGGCGAGTTTCTCTGAGGTCTCTTGTTTCAGTAGGGATGCGCAAATAGTGAAATTTCATTTTGAACCTAACAGTGCCAAATAGTGGCTGAAAATGTCAAATATCGAATACAGAAAGCTTTATTTGAAATTGAAAGAAAGAACAACGAAACAAAATCTGCTCATGTCTTCGAGCACATAACGTGGTGAGTGACTACTACCAAAAGACTACGAATTGTCATGACACAAGCAGTTTCACATGACCTGGCTGCAGGCTTTCTTTCCCTGATGTTACAGTGTTTCCTGCAGTTCAAAACGTGCACTTACTGGGCACCTCAGTAGCAGGGTTGGGAAGGTATCGCAAAGCGATTATGGTGATACCTTGATAAAGTGCAGCTCCGTGCTCTTTGCAGTCAGCTAAAGTATCATCCTTTCCTGCAATTAGGGGCTCACTGAAGTATTTGTGAACCTCTTGACTATAAGATCTGAGCTCAGTGTGCTAGTTATTTTTGAGTGCCAGCAGTTCGGGTCTCACAGAATGTTCCCTGACCATGAGCCATGGAAATGGTATAATCGTTCTTAAAATGAACATGGCTCACTTTTGAACCAGCATATCGATGAAAGTTTTAACGGCAGGTGAAAATTTAATGAAGTTTAGCGACGTTATTGTTACTTTTTGCCATCCCACCCTAATCAAATTGCACTATTGGCCTTTGTCGCGTCTTAGATATTCGTCGTGTTGAATTATTCAAAACGTTGAATACTTGCTATTCGAAAGTCAAATCGAATTCGAAACTCGAATATTCGCACACCAGTTATCAGACTTTGCCAGAGTGCGGTTGCGCATTTCCGGTTGTCTTCCGAACTTCACAGCACTACAGAATTTTCCGTCGTGTTTGCTCTGCACACATTTACAAGTTATTTACCTTGCTTCAACAAGCATTAATGTCTGTGTGTAAATATATATATATATATATATATATATATATATATATATATATATAAACATGTTTATGCTTGTGATATACCAATAATTACCAAAAATCTTTTTTTGCTTGTTCTTACTTCATGGGACACTTTTCATGTTAATAAATTGTTATCTCGTATGCATATTCTTTTTATTTTGCATGGGTATAGTGGTTACTACCAGTGTTGCCATCGCTGAGCGTCAGACATCCGCTAAAAAGCAATGAGAAATCCGCCAGATTCCGCTAGATTTTAAAACATATCCGCTAAATTTCCCGCTAGGGCCTATTTTATTAAAAAGCACTGCAATTTCGTATGATAAATACCTTTATCATTCGTAAAAGCTCCCCAAAACTACGCGAGCTGAAATAACATATAAAATAGTCTTTCAAGGAGTCTAACTAGAACACTTAAGGCTTCAGTGTTGCGGTGGTCGTCATTAGTGAACCTCATCACAGATGAGGCTAAAAGTTATAAATGTTCACACTGATGAAAAAAAACTCACAGGTCAACAAAAAACACATCGAGGTCTTCGTCGCCGCTGTTGTCGTCTGACACCATCTCCACAGGACCGCTGGTACTTGTTGAGGGACCAGACAGGTGACTTGGCTGCACATACGTTGCAGATGTCCCGATTGCACTAACAACTGCCACGGGAAGTTCGTAATCAAAACAACTTTTCTGGTGTCGCTTCAGCCCCGCTCTTACGACGAGGATGACATTTGTTGTTTCAGGCTTCAGCTTGTTCCTCAGCTTGGATTTTACTATGTTAAGCTGACTAAATGTCCTCTCTACTTCGGCATTTGAATACGGCAGCACGAGCATCGACAGGGCAAATCCGGCCAGCTCGGCGAACGGGTTTTCGCCGCAGGCGTCCTTATAGGAGTGAACTTCACACCAGAACGACTGCGTGGACGATATTTGCTTCCGGTCCAGGAGGGTGATTTTGCCCCACTGGTTTTGAATTTTTTCGATCGTTTCAGGGGGCACTGCTATTGCTTCCAGCAGAAGAATCAATGGCTCCTTCACGACGCACAAAGCGTTTTCGACCGATAAGAGTGATGTTTTCTGGAGAACTGTATGTTGTCGGGAAGTCGCTGTCTGATTTCATCACTAGCGTGGTAATAAACCTTATGCAGCTTTCTCGCATCACAGCTTCATCTGCGACAGAGAACTCGTCGGTCTTCTGAGATTTCATGTTGTCAACGTACGTCTCAAACAGGTAGCCCAGATATGGCTTGGGATTCAAGTGGTCCTCAAGTCTGCACGTCAGAACGTCAATCTGCTCTGTCGGAATTACGACTTCTTCAACCAAGCTTGAAAGCAAAGTCATGAGGTCTTTCAGCAGCTTTGTTTGATCCGCATCTTTCGCCTCGAATGCCTTGTTAACCTTCTGAACATCTGTCAGAATCGGTCTCAAAAAAAGCAAGTACCCCAGATTGATCTGGTTTTCGTACATACCATACAGCACCTCTGCCGCATAGCACTTTTCAGTGCGCCTTGCAATCTCGGAGTGCGCCTTCAATTCGGTCCACTGGTCTACGATCCTCGATACGGCTATTTCGAGGGATAGTCATCGCGTCCTGCACGCTTGCACAATCTTCAGTGGTTCATCGCCGTCATTCATCAGACCGTAGAGCTTCTTGTACGCCATTTGCCGGGCAGGGGATCTTGCGAACCAGTTGTACGTTTCGCTTATTAGGTATTCTAAGATTCTCGGCAATGCTTCCGCCGTAGCAGCCGACGTGGCTAGCTGCAAAGAGTGGCAGACGCAGCGTATCAGTACGAGGTGGGGAGCCTCAGCTTTCAACTTCCGATGAACGCCATTATTGATCGCCGTCATAACGCTAGCGTTGTCTGTCCCTACGCCTCTCATCCTTTCCAGTTTAAGACAGTACTCCATCAGCGTGGATTTCACGGCCGCCACAATTCCATCTGCCGTGCACACTTCCAAGGTGCACAAGTTAAGGAATGTGGTCATGATCCTTGACTTGGTGACACTGTGATAGATGATAGAAATGGCAAGGAATTTTGTGACACTGATGTCGGTCGACTCATCTATGATCAAGCTGTAATAGCTGTCTCCAATGTCCTGTGCCAGATCCGCCTTGAAGTGTGGGCCAAGAACGTTCTTAATCACGGAAGCGCACTTGGAGCGGCGCATTTGATACGCTCTTGCAGTTTTTTTTTTTGATACGCTCTTGCAGCTTTGCTGTCAGGAAACGACTTCTTATAGAGTTGGCACAAGTGATCGGCAGCCATAATTGAAGAATGTTCGGCGATAAATAGAGCAGTTCTGTCCTCAGCGGCATTCCCTGGTTGGACTTGCCTTTTTGTAGTGAAGCCCAGTTGCTTCTGGATCGAAGAACTGCCAGCCAGTTCCCTATGCTTCTTGGTGTTCGCATGAGCTTTCAGGTCCGAATATCTGCTGCCTAGTTGACAGCCGCAGTGCTTGCACGCCGCAACTTGTTTTCCATCAGCAGACGCTTTGCACTCCAGCCATTTGCTGAGTAAGGGATCCTTTAACCACTCCGTCCTGAACTTCTGCGAATATACCACTTTTGGCATAACTCAAGAGGAAGGGGAGTCAGGTTACACGGAGAATAAACAGAACCGTTTTTCGACACAAAGCAGTCGGACGTCTTCCTTTGTTCTCTGCAACTTCGAACGCAAAAAAACAACTGGGTGGCTACTTCGCCAATCGCCTCGCTTCCCACCGGGACTACAGGCGCCCCCTGCCGCTTGCGGTGCAAACAGCGAGCCCGCTCCCTGCACGATAGCGGACTCACTGTTTGCACGGCAAGCGGCAGGGGGCGCGCAGAGTCCACAGATTGGTGCATCGCAGCTCGTCCGTTATTTATTACTTAGAAAGCGATCGCCGCTTTCAAACCTCACGGATTTGTTTGTCTGAGATAGGCGGAGCAAGTGAACAGGAGCCTCTGAAGTTAAACAATTTCCGCATTTTTAGAGAACACGGAAATGGTTTCTTGCAGGGCGATTTTCAATCGGTCCACTGCGTGAGGTCCGCCAGAAACCCGCTATGTACAAAAATGGCCCGTCAGAAAATCCGCTAGCCGCTAGACTGATTTTTTTCCCGTCAAAATAAAATAAAATCCGCCAGATTTAGCGGGAAATCCGCTAAATTGGCATCACTGGTTACTACAGTGGCGGAAGTGATTTGAGTAAGCCTTGCCCTAATACATATTTTTATTGTGATGAAGCGTCAAAGTGTAGACATCATGGAGAGTAGAACCTATTGAGTGCACTCGACAATTTCATAGAGGAGGGTTGCACAATATTTCCTGATCACACAATATATAGCGGGAGAAAAGAAAGGTGAAACCACAAAAGAGTGCGGATAAGTGCGAGTCTCACTTGCCTTCACCGCGGAACAGAGAGCCGTATTGCGGTGAAGCCATGAAAAAAAAAAAGCATATCCTCGAAGAGCTCCCAATTAAGTTCAACTTTGTCCTCTTAAATTTATTCCACTAAAGGCAGTGCTTTAGGGCTGCGTGCTTTTCTTTTATCTTCGCAAATTTGGAAGCGGCAGCACGATAAAGCTTGCGCGCAGGCTTTTATGGTCGCACGCATGCATCGCCGCTAGCTAGTGGAAGATTCGCTTGCAGCCCGAGCAACGTTCGTAGCCTTAGATATACTGACAGTAGTATCAGAAACGCGCTTTTTATAGCTTCATGCTGAGCAGCAACAAAAACTTACCAAGTGGAGTAGAGCAATGTCCGTCGCGTTGTTCTTCGCTGCAGGCTGTGTCCGCTTCAATGCGTCCTGAACGAAACGGCTTTCGGCAGCGAGAAGTGCGCGCACAGCGTCTCGCGAAGCCCTTGCTGTCTCTTCACGAGTATCCGATTCATCGTAGGGCGTTTGCTATGGTTGCGGGACTCGCGTCGTCCCAGCACTACTTACTGCGCAGCAGCACCAGGGCACCAGCAGCACAGCGCACAGCTGGCACAGCCGCGGTCGCTGTGTTTCCGCTGATACGAAAACACGGGGACTCGCCGCCGCCCGACACAATTAGGCTGGCCAAAATGCATAGCCCCAGAGAGCGCCGTGGCGCGGTGCATTGTGGGGGGGGGTTTATCCGCTCGCCTTTGTAAATGCGCAGCCCGGCCGTTAATTCTCACAGGGCGAGCGGGGAACGCAGTCGGCAGGCGTGCGCGAGGGGGGGCAGTGTAGGAGAGGAGAGAGAGGGGGAGGGGTCGCGCATGCGCGGGTGCTCATGCGGTGTTGCGCAGGAGAGAATTTCGGCATGTGTAGCCCACGTTTCAGAGGAAGAGTGGAAATGGGGAGGGAGAGGGAAAGTGGAGAGGGGGAAAGGGAAGAGGGGAGAGTGTGAGTGGAGAGGGTATGCGCATGCGCAGTAAGGGTGGTCACGCCGCACACCACCACCACAACCTGAACTCCGCCATGAGATACTTCGCATCTGAAAGATCGGATTCATTTAACGTGGAAAAAATCTTGCAGAAGTTCACAGAGGTTTTTCCAGGGCTAGAATTCACGTTTGAAATGCCAACTGAGTCTTTTTTAAAGTTTCTAGACGTTCAGATTTTTACAATGCGAGTGTGATGAGGTGCCCTGACGCCGCAGAGAAGACGACGAAGCGGCGACGAAAACGCGCAAGCACGCGCACTGGAATAAGAGTGGTTCGGCCATGTTGAAGGTACCTCCATGCACGTGCCCGTGGGGCGCGAGCAAAAGATGAAAAAGAACAGGCCACGTCGACCGAGCAGACGGAGCCAGAAGCTCGAGCAGAGAAGACGCGTTGGCCTGGTCGGACGTCAGCGTTCGGGAGGCCAACATCTGTCAGAGGGACCTAGTCGAGCGTCAACGCCCGAGCGACCTCGGAACGACACGTCATCTGCCCCGGCACCCAGCGGACGCAGAGGAACCTGCGATATCCCGCCTGGCCCTTCTCGTCCAGACCCGCAACACAGCCACGACCGCCGAGTCAAGCCACAAACGCGTGAGCGCGTCGTTTGTTTGAACTGATCTGTTTGAACGTCTAAAGACGCTTCGCGAATTTGATTGTTTTGCTGTGCTTTTGTATTTATCTCGTGTGTGTGCATTTTAGATGCGAAGTATCTTAAGGCGGAGCTCAATCCGGTGGTGGTGGTGGTGGTGGTGTGCGGCGTGACCACCCTTACTGCGCATACCCTCTCCACACACCTCCTCTCCACTCACCCTCTCCCCTTCCCCTCTCCACATTCCCTCTTCCCTTCCCCTCTCCACTTTCCCTCTCCCATACCCCTCTCTCCTCCCCTTTCCACTCTTCCTCTGAAACGCGGGCTAGACATGCCGAAATTCTCTCCTGCGCAACGCCGCGGTGAGCTCGAGCGCATGCGCGTCCCCTCCCCTTCTCTCCTCTCCTACGCTGCCCCCTCTCGCCCGCCTGTCGACCGCGTTCCCCGCTCGCCCTGTGAGAATTAACAGCCAGGCTATATGGAAGATACGACGCGCGTAGCGTCCCTCTTCGCGTTCCACGACGCGAGGTCGGTAGCATGCCCAACGATCGCCAACGGAACACGATCGTGCAAGTGCTCCGGCTTCGCATCGCCTCATGGTCCCCTTTAGCGGGAGATGGTGTAATTTTTTTATGTCAGAATATATGTTTGTGTGCTGTGCCAGATGCGTACTCTTCCTTGCGGCCCTCACGAGCGTCTCTGACACCACGCAATAAATTTATAACACCAACACCAACACCAACAAAGATCGCACAATGCCTTATTTGTTTTTAGCGGGTACCACGGTTCTCCGTTGAATGACCAAAAATGGCATAGTGGCTGTTTCCCTATGTCACAGAAATTATGATGAGGTATAGCGTAGTGGGTTCCTCACAAGTGCACTTGCATTGGTTGCCAAGGAAGCCCATAAGCCCATCATCCATTTCCTCAGGCTCTCAATAAAGTTCTTCCCCTTTCTCTATGTCTCTCTTTCTCACGTCAACGTATGTTATATTGCATGGTGGGGGAGTGAAATAGCGACCGGGCGTCACATAATGCGAATTACGTAAATGGTGAGCCGTTTAAAGCTTCCAACCTATTACAAGGGCTGAGCCACAATTCTTCATCCACATCAGTCGTCACGTAAACAAAGTGCACATAATGCCTTACAGATGTGCAGCTGGAACCTCGCTTCTGCGCACAATGATGAATAATGGCGTTGTAGGTGCTTCCCAACTTCACAAATATTATGATTTATAGCGTAGTGGGTACCTTGCTAGTGTACTTGTAATAGTAGCCCCAAGAGAGTTTACAACGGTCTCTAGAAATGCCGCTCTTCCAGCTTTCGCTGTGACTGTGCTGCGCTTTCCGCGCAGGCCTGGCGTTTTTTAGGGGCGAAGCTCCTTAAGGCGGCACCCGTTCGTCCCTCGTAGTCGTCGTCATCGTAGTAGTCCGTAACAAGTCTTACGCTTTGACCTCCAAGGTGGTGCCGGTGGGAGATTTCTCCTGTGCGTTGTTGAACAATAAAAAATTCGCAGCGTGCGCGTTAACTAAAAGCCGAATTCTTCTGTCTCTCATTCCCCATTAGCAGCCATTGGCATGTTCCAGTAGGAAACGTTAGTAGAAGTAGAAGTGTAAGTGTTAGCTAAAAGCCGACTTCTTCTGTCTCTCATTCCCATTAGCAGCCATTGTTTACCTCCAAGGTAGTGCCTGGTGAGATTTCTCCTGTGCGTGATTAAACGATAAAAATTTTGTTCAAAACGCCGTTGATTGATGAAATAAACCAACGAAAGACGCCAGATGTTTTGTAAAAGCAGAACGAAAGAACGCCAGATGTTTCTAAAGCAAAACGAAAAGACGCCAGCTGCTTAACGAAAAACGCCAGATGTTTTCTAAAGCAATGGTTTTCTAAACAATGAAAATTCACAGCTTACATGTAAAATTAAAGTGAGCTGCAAGTCGTCATAACTCATCGAACCTTTAGTATAAACGCGCCCGATCTCACGTCGGTGATGATGTACTGGGCAGAATTCACGGAAGATTCACGGTTTACCGATGAACCTCCGCAGCTTCGCCCACTCATCATCATTCACTCCGTGGATATGCTGTGATTTTTTTCTGGACGAGAACAGCGCCCAAGCCGATGCCGCTCGCGTCCGTATGATTCTCAGTTTCGGCGTTTTCGTCAAAGTGTCCAAGCACAGGCGGTGTCTGTAAATGGCGTTTAAGTTCTTCGAATGCCTGACGTTGCGCTTCTTCCCATTTGAAAGGTACGCCTGACTTGGTCAGCTCAGTCAAAGGCGCCGCAATGTGCGAAAAGTTCCTGACGAACCGCCGGTAATACGCGCACAGACCTAAGAACCTGCGCACGGCTTTCTTGTCTGCTGGCTGAGGAAAATGTGCGATAGCATCTGTTTTCTGCGAATCTGGGCGTACCCCCTCTTTGCTTATAATGTGGCCAAGAAACTACAGCTCTCTGTAGGCGAAGTGGCATTTTTCTGGCTTCAGGCTTAGCCCTGATGATTTCATTGCGTCCAATACTGTCTGAAGCCTTATCAGGTGATCACTAAAGTTGGATGAGAACACGACGACATCATCCAAATATACCAGACAAATTTGCCATTTGAGCCCTGACAGTACTGTATCCATTACACGTTGGAAGGTTGCTGGAGCAGAACACAGCCCGAATGGCATCACCTTGAACTCGTACAGCCCATCCGGCGTAATGAAGGCAGTCTTTTCTCTATCTCTTTCATCGATTCCGATTTGCCAATACCCGGTCTTCAGATCCATGGACGAGACGTGCTTTGCTTCGCCGAGGCGGTCCAATGTATCATCGATCCTGGGTAAGGGGTAGACGTCCTTTTTAGTCACGCTATTCAGCCGGCGATAATCGACGCAAAACCGAAGACTTCCGTCCTTCTTCTTGACAAGGACGACCGGTGCTGCCCAAGGGCTCTTAGATGGTTGGATGACATCGTCATGCAACATTTCTTCGACTTGCTCTCGAATGGCTTGGCGTTCACGCGCTGACACACGATAAGGGATTTGGCGGGGAGGCGGGTGTCTTCTTGTATTATGATTCGGTGTTTTGCGACCGACGTTGGTTTGACCTTTGATGAAGCAGCGAGGCAGTCGCCATAACTTTGAAGAAGGTTCTGGAGTAGTTGTTGCCTGTGCTGGGGTAGGGATGGGTTGATGTCGAATGTCGGCTCCGAGATTTGAGGCTGTGTGGTCACTGCGGTCGGGTCTGAGAGGGCGAGGGTGTTGCTCACTTCGGCAATTTCTTCGAAAAATGCAATGGCTGCGCCTTTGACCAGGAGACGGTACTCTTGGCTGAAATTTGTTACCATCACGGCACTGTGCCCATTCTTGAATTCGGTAACACCTCTTGCGATTCCAATTTCTCTGTCCAAAAGAAGCTGCATGTTTCCTTCGACAATGCCATGCATGTTTTCAGTGGTGCCAGCCGTTACGGTGACCAGCATTGCTGATCGGGGCGGGACGCTCACGTCATCCTGGAGCACACGGAGGGCTACTTGTGTTTTCAGTGCCGAGTGTGAATTTATGGCCTCGTCCTTGGAAAGTGTGATGGACCTGAACCTCAGATCGATAAGCGCTCGATGCTTGGTCAAGAAGTCCAGGTCGAGAATCACGTCACGGGAGCACTCTTGTAGCACCAAGAAATTCGCAGGGTACGTGTGTCCGTTGAATGTCACCCTTGCAGTACATCGTCCCGATGGGGTGAGAATGTGGCCTCCTGCTGTGCGGATCTGGGGGCCGTCCCAAGCCGTTTTTACCTTCTTCAGCTGAGCTGCGAATAGGCCACTTATGACGGAGTAGTCGGCGCATGTATCTATCAAGGCAGTTACCGTGCGACCATCGATGGACACTTCAATGTCAGCGGTCCGTGTGCTGGAGTTTCGAGTAGGTTTGGGTGTAGGGTCGCGGCTTCGTCGGGTACTGTGACGACTGTTGGGCCTTTCCATTGCCATTTGAAATGGAGCGCGGCTTTTATCGCAACTGCGTCGCGTGATCGTCGTTGTACTTGAGGCAGCGTCATCGTGCGTCGTCGTCGGTGGAGGATCTTCATCTTTTCGTCTTGAAGCAACCTCACCTCCAAAGGCTGCTGGTTTTAGTTTCCCCTACGGGGGCTTGGGGACCTTCCTCGTGGGGCTGCTGCATAGCTGCGGCCCGCCGACGTGAACGGTGCGGATAATGGCGATGGTGAACGGCTGGACATGTACTCGGCGTGGCGCAAGTAGTGTTCGATGGCTGGAGGTCGCTGTCCAGGGCGTGGTCGTGGTGCCCCGGAGGAGAAGCCATCTAGCCCCATTCGCCTGTAGGGGCAGTGTCTAAGGATGTGGCCGGCCTCACCACAGTGGAAGCACAGCGGACGGTCATCGGGAGTTCGCCAGGCGTCGCACTTTCGGGGGCTGGGGCGTTGTTCGTATGTCGTGGACTCGTAGGTTGGGCGGGCGGGAGTTAGGGGCCGGCGGTTTGGCGCTGCTGGCTCGCGTCGAGGGGGGCTGGGCTCGACTCGTCGGATCGGGGGATTGCGCGCTGCGGAGGCGTAGTTCAGAGCTTGGGTCTCTATTCCAGTCGTCGCTAACGGAGAGCCAAGCGCCAGCCGCACTTCACGCACAGCGTCTAAAAGTGATGCTGCTTGAGGCTGTGCAAAAAACGGCATCAGTCGACGTAGTTCCTCTCGGACCACTTCACGCACAACTTCTCGCCAGTCGGTGGGGGTGGTGGAAGGTTCGGGGCCAGCTGAGTTGATCTGTAGCGGACGGTTGTACTGTCGAGTCCGGGCGTCGAGAATCCGTTCGATAGTGCACGTTTCTTGTGCGAATTCAGCGACAGTTTTGGGTGAGTTTCTTATGAGGCCGGCAAAAAGAGACTCCTTTACGCCTCGCATCAAGTACCCCACTCTCTTTTCTTCCGTCATGTTTGGGTCCGCTCGCCGAAAAAGGCGTGTCATTTCTTCCACGTACACGTTCAATGTCTCATTTGGATGTTGAGTCCTAGACTCAAGCAGTAGCTGAGCCCTTTCTTTCCGCATAATGCTAGTAAACGTCTTCAGCACCTCATTCTTAAATAATTCCCAAGTTGCCAATGTATTCTCGTGGTTTTCGTACCACGTTTTAGCGGGGCCATCCAAGGAAAAGAAGACATATTGGAGTTTCATGTCATCCTCCAACCTGTTGATCGTAGCGACTCGCTCATATTGGTCCAGCCATTCCTCCGGGTCTTCGCCAGGGGAGCCATGAAACGTTGGAGGTACCCGGAGCTGCTGCAGAATTACAGGAACGGATGTCGGTGGCGGAGTCATGGTGGATGTGGACGCTTCCTTTTGTTGTCTTGTGGGGTTCGGCAGTGGTCCCAGCTCAGGTGCAGGTTGCGGAGACGGCGGCTGCTTCGAATATCGGTGTCTTCGGCGGCTGTTGCTGGGTGGGTCTTCTGCATACCCAGCATCTCCACCAGATGTCACGTAGCAGTGACAGTAGTTCGGAAGACACGAGACTGGAAGGCTCGTAAAAGAAAAGAATACGTTTATTAGGCTGATTTGCGCCGACTAAAAGAAACAGTACTACATACAACTCTGCTGCGGCGGCAGCAAGCAACGTACACGAATATCGTGGATGAACAGGAATGCCGGCTGTAGTCGCCAGCGCTCAATTTAAGACGGCATAGAACGTTCGAGATATGCCCCCCAAAACAGCCGCTACATTCGGCAACTATCGCGAAGTCAATGCGTGGGACGGCGATCATTCCAGATAAAGCGCGGCACGTCTCGTATCACGAACTTAGATGATAAAGGTACGGGCCGTCGGTTATCGGCATGCACAAAGCAAACAGTAAAATGCTTCGCGACAATATACTGGGCGAATTACTCGGAGTATTCACGGTTTACCGATGATTCCCTCCGGAGCTTCGCCCCACTCATGATCATTCACCCCGTGGATATACTGTGGATTAATTTGTTCCTTTTTTTTCGCCTTCCTTATGACTCACCCAGTTCATCACGGCGGCCTCTCCCTCCCCCACCCCCACTCTGGCAGTTTCCCTTCCCTTCTCTCTTGTGTTAGAGAGGGCACAAAGCATATACACACGATAGATGAGGAAATCAGTTCCAGTCTTGAAGAAGACAAGTCCACTTGTCGAAACGTCGGCTCGAGCGCCCACCCTCTGTTTGCGGATTTATTTACCGAGCAGTTTGAAAAACTGGTCAATCTGTTTCTGCGGGTCGCTTCGTTGCCGTTACAACAGGTCAGCTTGCACGTCGGCGAGCGTGATATTCTCGCTGCAAACAACAGAAAACACGATGAGAACACGCGTTGCTTCAGATACAGCTGGCAGCACAGTTACTGGCTCCGGAGTCTTCATCTTGCAGTGCCTGCCGAACTATTTCGTCGTCGGTAAGTTCCGCACAGAGCTCCATCTCGCTGTCAGTACTCCAGTGTCACTTCCATAGGAAAGGAAGGCGGTGTTGGCGACAAGTGGCCAACAACCACGATCGGTTGTCGACGCGAACAGCACAACCGACGACACGCGACCCCTAGGTGAATGACGACATCAGCAGACGATGCGCGCATGCAACGCGGGTTGGAGGCTGCGCAAAAAAAAAAAAAAAAAACGCCAGGCCTGCGCTGAAACCGCAGCACAGTCACAGCGAAAGCGGGAAGAGCGGCGCTTTTAGAGCCCGTTGTAAGCTCCCTTGGGGCTACTAATACAAGTACACTAGCAAGGTACCCACTATGCCATAAATAACAATTTTTATGAAGTTGGGAAGCAGCTACTAAGCCATTATTCGTCATTCAGCGGAGAAGCGAGGCACCAGCTACACGTCTGTAATGCATTATGTTCACTTTGTTGAAGCAACGACTGATGACGATGAAGAATTATGGCAGAGCCCTTTGTAATGGGTTGGAAGCATTCAACAACCTACTCGTTGCGCAATTCGCATTGTGTGACGCCTGGTTACAGAATTCGCGTTGTTCGACGCTTGGTGCTTATTTTACTCTTCTACCACGCTATATTGCATATGCTAATGTGGTTCCTTCCCGACATGAAGCCTGTATAGGACCTTTTTGCAAAGCAGTTTCAAGCACCGGCATGGCTCAGAGGTTGAATACTGGGCTCCCACGCAGAGGGCCGAGGTTCGATCCTCGTTCCATCCTGGAATTTTTTTCTTATTTAGTTTTTTTTCTTATTTCGAGCGATACTGGTTACGGACACCGGCGGCGGCGGCGGCGGCGGACAACTACGGCGCCAAAAACGGCCGGTGAAATGATCTCATAACAGCTTTCGCTGTAAAATGCCAGCGTTGTCTGTGTTTTCGGTGGTTATTGGTTGATTTTGACTTGCGATCGAAAGAAAGAGTCCTGAAAAACGAACGAGGAGGGTTCGAACGTCCGAAATTTCGGTCGGCGTTACACTGACTCTATTGAGCGCGTGACGAAGCCATAGCAGAGTCCGGATATTGAAGCATGTCCGAAAGATAGGGCCCCCGAAGAATGGTCGGCGACTGTAATATTTAAAACGTATTTATATAAAGCTCTCTATGGCAGCAGAAAACTCTGGTGCAGATACTATTTCATAGGGAAGCATATTCTATTCTTGAATGATGAACCTTATTATGAAGAATGATGAACACCTTAATACAACATTGGTAGGGTTCCATTTTCTTGGAATTGTCACGTGGTCGTGATGCCGACGAAGGCCGCAGGCAACGTGTCCAAGATGAAACTCTTTACTTGGCCGAACTTGTGGCCGAGAAATGGGAACGTAAGTTACAGCAATACACACGGTATGCACTGATAGCGGCGAACAGAGCGTCGGCCGTCGAACAACTGACAAGTGGTGAAGCGCGTCGGCATTCATACATGTGCCGGCGAATATTCCGGCGTTATCGCTGGTTGTCGCTGAAGCTCTAGAATAAACTCGAGTGTTCACGTCTTGCGCACAATATTAACAAAACGATCTACAATAATGGCGAAGCTTCTCGAAAAATCAGGCGCGGTTTGCGCTGAGCGTTGCTGACAGTCTTTGTGAGTAAAAACCGAATACAGCAAAAGTGATGAGAAACGCACGTGGCAATGCTCCCCTCTGAAAAAGCGTCGTCCCGATGCTTAAAACAGAACACGGGGGGGGGGGGGCAATGCACGCAACAATAAATAACAACAATAAAGCAAGAAAGTACAATAAACAATAAGCACAAGCAAGATAGTACAATATTAAAGCAAAAGTACCGTCCTCAAGTTCACTGGCGCGCGTAATATGGCTTGCGGCGCACGACATGGGCACTTCAGGTCGCGCACGGCACCGCTAAGAGTTCGTAATGCCGTCAGGGACAACCTCGTAGTCGAGCGCGCCGAGGCGTCGAAGTACCCTGTACGGTCCGAAGTATCGTCGAAGAAGCTTCTCACTAAGTCCCCGTCGGCGTATTGGCGTCCATACACATACGCGGTCACCGGGTTGGTATTCTATGTGGCGTCGTCGAAGGTTGTAGCGGCGGCTGTCAGTCGTCTGCTGGTTCCTGATCCGTAGGCGGGCGAGCTGTCATGCTTCTTCGGCGCGCTGTAAGTAGGTGGTCACGTCGATGTTTTCCTCGCCGGTCACGTTTTGTAACATGGCGTCGAGCGTCGTTGCCGGGCTCCGTCCGTAGACTAACTTGTATGGCCATCTGCGTCGTTTCTTGTACGGCCGTGTTGTACGCGAAGGTCACGTACGGAAGGATGGCGTCCCACGTCTTGTGTTCGACGTCGACGTACATGGCCAGCACGTCGGCGATGGTCTTATTTGGACGCTCGGTAAAGCCGTTGGTCTGCGGGTGGTACGCGGTGGTCCGGCGGTGGATTGTGTGGCTGTATTACAAGATCGCCTGAGTTAAGTCAACCGTAAACGCTGTACCTGTGTGGTTGATGAGAAACTCTGGCGCGCCGTGTCGAAGGACGATGCTCTCAAAGAAGAACTTGGCTACCTCAGCGGCACTGCCTTTGGGCAGCGCTTTTGTTTCGGCGTAGCGGGTGAGGTAGTCGGTAGCCACGACGATCCGTTTATTTCCGCAAGTCGACGTTGGGAACCGCCCCAGGAGTCCATCCCGATCTGCTGGAATGGTAGCCGAGGAGGCTTGATCGGCTGAAGGAAGCCTGCTGGGCTTGTGGGCGGTGTCTTCCGTCGCTGACAGTCTCGGCACGCCCTTACGTAGCGAGTAACGTCGGCGGCAAGGCGCGGAAAGTAGTACTTTTCCTGTACTCGTGCGAGAGTACGGAAAAGTCCGAGGTGTCCAGCCGTCGGGTCGTCGTGCAGGGCATGCGGAATTTCTGGTCGCAGTCCTGAAGGTACAACGATAAGGTAGCTGGCTCGGGCCGGAGAGAAGTTCTTCTTTACGAGGATGTTGTTTTTCAAGGAAAATGATGCCAATCCTCGCCTGAATACTTTTGGGACAACGATGGTCTTGCCCTCCAGGTATTCCACTAGACCCTTCAGTTCGGGGTCAGCTCGCTGGCGTTCGGTGAAGTCATCGGCAGTTATGGCTCCCAAGAAGCTGTCATCTTCCTGGTCGTGGAGTGTTGGTTGGTCGACGGGGGCACGAGACAACAGTCGGCGTCGGAGTGTTTCCTTCCGGACTTGTACACGACGGTAATATCGAATTCTTGAGGTCTTAGGCTGCACCGTGCGAGGCGACCTGAAGGGTCCTTCAAGCCAACACAAGGCGTGATGGTCGCTCACAACTTTGAACGGCCTGCGTTGAGGTAGGGCCGAAACTTTGACGTAGCCCAGATGATGGCGAGGCACTCCTTTTCTGTTGTGGAATAGTTGGCCTCTGCCTTAGACAGCGACCAGCTAGCATAACTGATGACCCTTTCCAGTCCGTCCGTCCGCTGCACAAGGACGGCGCCGAGTCCTACGCTGCTTGCATCGGTGTGAATCTCTGTATCGGAGTATTCGTCGAAATGCCCAAGTATCGGAGGTGTCTGCAGGTGTCGTGTCAGTTCATTGAATGCTTCGACTTGCGCTGTTTCCCACCTGAATTCGACGTCGCTCTTCGTGAGCTGCGTTAGTGGCTCGGCGATCCGTGAAAAATCTTTGACAAAGCGTCTGTAATAGGCGCACAAGCCGAGAAATCGGCGCACGGCCTTCTTGTCAGTGGGTGGCGGGAAAGCGGCGATGGCAGCTGTTTTCTGCGGGTCTGGGCGCACTCCAGTCTTGCTGATCACGTGACCCAAAAACAAGGGCTCTTCGCACGCGAAGCGGCACTTTTCTGGCTTCAGGGTGAGCCCAGAGTTCTTGATTGCTTGAAGTACGGATTCAAGGCACTGAAGGTGTTCGTCGAAGTTCGAGGAAAACAGAACGATGTCGTCCAAGTAAGCAAGTTGCCACTTGAAGCCAGCTAATACTGTATCCATGACTCATCATCATCATCATCATTTATTTACCCTTAAGGGCCCCTCATGGGGCATTACATAAGGGGGGGGGGGTAACAATAGGTAACCACGGGTCACAAGGTTACATGACATAAATACTGTTGGAAAAACAAGAAAAAATACAGTAAGGGGGAGAAAAAGCAAGAAAATAATAAGACATAACATGAAA
Source organism: Rhipicephalus sanguineus (assembly GCF_013339695.2). Classification (NCBI taxonomy): domain Eukaryota; kingdom Metazoa; phylum Arthropoda; class Arachnida; order Ixodida; family Ixodidae; genus Rhipicephalus; species Rhipicephalus sanguineus. The sequence goes on from NC_051185.1 coordinate 136,999,129, forward strand.
ATAGGAAGGCAGGTATAAACGCGCAAAGTACAGGGCTACTACTCGGCCTCCTGACAGTGGTGCTGTAACAATAAATCTTTAAATTTCACACAGTTTACCTCACTAACAATACCGTCAGGAAGTACATTCCAATCCGATATGGCAGTCGGTAGAAACAATTTGCTGAAGGCGTTATTTGAACCATGAATGCGTTGAACACTGTGACAATTAAACGGACGTCGTGATGATCTCATGGGCGGCAGGATTAGGCTCTCGCGTAAATGAGGGAAGTTATAATACAGCTTATGGAAAAGGCAAAGACTTGCTATTTTACGACGGGATGCCAAAGGGGTTAGACCAATCGAACTTTTGATGTTAGTGACGCACAATCTAGAATCATATTTGGAAGTTATAAAACGAGCAGCTCGATTTTGTATTGCCTCCAACGCCTCGATTAGGTACTCTTGATGGGGGTTCCAGATAGGGGATGCGTATTCAAGTTTGGTGCGTATAAAAGTTTCGTATGCCATTAGTTTAACTGTGGGCGAAGCAAATGTGAGTGATCGTGTGATGAGACCTAGTGATCTAGAAACGCTTGCAGAAAGTGATGTAATGTGTTTAGACCAATTTAGATTATTTGTTATTTCTACGCCGAGATGCCTATAAGATTCCACCTGTTGTAGAGCGGTATTGTTTATCGTGTATGGGAAGTGCAGATGAGATTTCTTACGGGACACGTGCATAAACTTACATTTTTTACGTTTAACTGCATGAGCCAGGTCGAGCACCAGTTTTGAATTAAGGTTAAGTCATCCTGCAGCAATTCCTGATCGTTAATAGTAGAGATACGTCGGTAGAGAACGCAATCATCCGCGAACAAACGAATGGTTGATGAAATTTGAGCAGGAAGATCATTGATGAAGATTAGGAATAGAAGCGGGCCAAGGACAGAGCCCTGTGGGACTCCGGAGATAACGTTGGTGGCGGCAGATGGATGGCCTTCGATGACGGTGTACTGGGAGCGATCAGTTAAAAAGCAGCGAATCCATAACAATATCAGCGGATCAATTGAAAGGCAAGACAGTTTAGTCATGAGACGCTGGTGAGGAACGCGGTCAAAAGCCTTAGAAAAATCGAGGTAAATGACATCGGTTGCAAACGATGAGTCTAGGTTTAAGTGCAAGTCAGTCGAGAATTCAAGTTGAGATTCACACGAAAAGCCGGACCGAAATCCGTGTTGGTTCGGGAAGAAAAATGAATTATTGTCCAGGTGTTTCGCCAGGTGGGAGTAAATTATATGTTCAATAAATTTGCATGCAATACATGTTAGCGAGATGGGACGGTAATTAGATGTATTGGAGCGGCGTCCTGCCTTGAAAACTGGTACAACTCTGCTAACCTTCCACTCAGACGGGATTTGGCCGCTGGAAATAGACTGCGTGAAAATGATTTGTAGGACGCTTCTCGATATTACTTTTGTGCCTTTAAGAATTTTAGCAGATATGTTGTCAGGCCCAGAGGCACTAGATATCTTTAAGTTATCAATCAGCTTGCAGATTCCTTCTGCCGAAATATTAACTGGTAGCATTTGAGGAAAATTGGGATTCAGCGGAACAGGAATATTTGCAACCGGTTCGTGGGTGAAAACTGAGGTGAAGTAGGCATTCATAATGTCAGAACGAAACTCCTTCGGAACGACAGAACCATCTTGATTTAATAAAGAGATGTTATGCGAGCCATGGGAGTTAATAAAGTCCAAAATTTTTTTGGATTAGTTCGAAGGATGTCCAGTAGGTCTCTGTTGTAGAAGTGCCGTTTAGTGCTCCTCAGCAATTTAGTATAATTACTCAGACACTCGAAATACTTTTCCCATTTTAATGCTGAAGCGGAGTTCTTGGCTTCCCTAAATAATCGCTTTTTCTTAATGCAGAGTTTTCTTAATGAATTTGTAAACCACGGTTTCCCGGCATCACCGCGAATGCAAACTAAGGGTACATATGATTCTACTAGCGAGATAAGTTTTGCTTTATACGAAGGCCAGTTTTCATCGATAGTCCTGCTATGGGCTGATTGTTCAAAGTGTTGAAGAAGTACGGCCATTTCCTCATTGATTCGGGAAAAATCTGCTTTTTTGTAGTCACGAATGTACTTTACTGAAAGTTTTCGTGAAGGAATGGAAACTGCAAGGCTGAAAATTACCAACTTATGATCGCTAAGGCCATCGATGGATGACAATGATTAAATTATCTCGGGATTTGACACAAGGACCAAATCAAGAGTGTTACTGCCACGAGTTGGTATTCCTATAGTTTGAGCAAGGTTAAAAGAGAGAATAACATCAAAAAAATCTCTGGAATGACGCGAAGGTGCAGTGATGATGACCCAATCGATGTCTGGAAAGTTGGAATCACCGCAAACCATGAGGTTTGCGCTGGGAAACTGATTCTGCATATCAAGTAGAGTGCTGCTTAGGTCGTCAATGAAAGAGCGATCAGAATCAGGTGGTCGGTAACAGGCTATGATAATAGTGGTGCGATGAGCAAGTGATATGTTCACACAAAGGATTTCGCTTTTAGACATATTTGCAACGGGAGAAGAAACCAGGGTATCCTTAACAAGAACCATCACGCCGCCGCCCCTGCGGTCAAGTCTGTCACGCCGAAAAAAAGAGAAAGATTGCTTATCTTGCAAAACTTCATCATTGCGTATATCACTTGTGAGCCAAGTTTCAGTAAAGATGGCGATATCGGTGCGGTTGTCATCCAATATAGCTTCAACAGCGTCTTTCTTTGGGAAATAGCTTCGTATATTTGTTAGTAAAACCGATATCGATTTATCTCTTGAGGGGAGGTAGCGCGCGCGGCGGCCGTCAAAGGGAGGTACGCAAAAGACAAGGGTAACTGCGGTGAGCGCTACGAATTCAGCTCGACAACGGAATCAGTTCCAGCATCGTAAACAAACTGTTTGTTGCCCATAATCAGCTTGTCAAAACGGATCTTGAAAGAAGTCGAACTGTGCTGACCAAATGAAAAAAGTTTTTTTCTGGCCAAGCGCACACGCGCAGAATAATCTTCCCGGATTGAAAACGACGAGTTTTTTAGCTGTGAACTGGCAGACAGAATTTGCCCTTTGTCTTTAAATCTCGTGAATTTGACAATTATCGGGCGGTTTTTTCCTGGCTGGAAATGGCCAAGCCTGTGGGCCCGCGCAATATCTTGACTATTAGTGGTGATATCGAGCTCCTTAGAGCAGAATGAAAGGATACGTGACTCAGACTGTGACCACGTTTCATCTTGCTTATCGGCCATACCAAAGAACAGCAAGTTTGAGCGTCGCAAACGATTCTCGGCGTCGTCGCATTTATTAGACAGTAGTTGAATATCCGAGGCAAGTTCAACCATACTTGGGTCTTCTGCAGAGCTTGGGCTACCTAACTGATTTGTTTGTGCGATTTTTTCTAGGGTGTCGACTCGCGAGGAAAGGCTAGAAATTGACTCCTCAACCTTTGCTTGAGCGGCGCGAATCAGCGCAAGTTCGCTTAACATAGTATTTTGAGAGCTTTCAATGCGGGATATGGCCATAGCGATTGACTCAAGGGAGGGCTGAGGATTACTATTCCCTTTAGGTCCTGGGTTCAATTCAACGTCCCCCGCTTACATCAGCAGAAGGCAAACGGTATACGCGTAACACTGGTAACAAGTAATAGACAATGTTTTCCGAAAGCAATCAATGGTGTCGGTGGGGCACGACACCGCAAGCAGAAATGCATTATCGGAGCGAATGCAAGTCGACTTTGGCAAGTAACCAACCTACATGAAGAAAGGCATTCTCGTGACCAGCATAGCTGCGGTGGCGTGCCCCAAGTGCTTGTGGCGCGTAGGCGGTATTTGTAGTCCATCCGATGCGGCTGCGCAGAGCGTAGCACTTGGTTGCCAGGTGTGGAAATGATCCGAGGTTGAAGGCAGCGGGTAGTTCCTAACATTGCTTGCGTTGACCGTGCCGGCGGGTTGTCGCCAAAAGTCCCGATGGTAGTCCAGGGTGCAGCCGCTGCCTCGGAAGCACAAGGGCATTGATGCGGTGATCCACATTAGGGCGGCCTGCATGAAGAAATGCATTCTCGTGACGAGAAGCTGCGGTGGCGTGCCCCGCAGCTATGCTGGTTGGAAAGTCGCAGGTGCTGAGCAAAGACCTAAGGGCATGACCTTGAACTCGAAGAGACCGTCCGGCGTTATGAAGGCAGTCTTTTCTCGGCCTCTCTCGTCGACTTCGATTTGCCAGTAGCCGGTCTTGAGGTCCATCGAAGAAAAGCACTTCGCGTTGTGGAGTCGATCTAGGGCGTCGTCTATACGTGGGAGAGGGTACACGTCCTTTTTCAAGATTTTGTTCAGGCGACGATAATCGACGCAGAAACGTACGGTCCCATCCTTCTTCACTAACACCAGAGGTGACGCCCACGGACTCTTCGACGGCTGGATGATGTCGCGTAGCATTTAGTCGACCTGTTTTTTGACGGCTTCGCGTTCTCGCGTCGAAACTCGGTACGTGCTCTGACGGATTGGTCGGGCACTTTCTTCTGTTAAGATGCGATATTTCGCGACTGAGGTCTGTTGAATTCTTGCCGATGACGAGAAGCAGTCCTTGTATTGCAGGAGCAGGGTTTTGGGCTGGTCTTGCTTGACCTTCGGAAAGCTTCGGTTGACGTGAAAATCTGATTCGGGACCTCGATTCGTCGAAGCTGGTTCGGCAGCGTCGAAGAGGGCGAAAGCATTGCTGGCGGCCCAGGCCTGCAGCCAGGCGCCCAGGCCTGTAGCCCCTTGGTGTAGGCCTATAGCTACACTATATAGCCCCTTAAGTCACGAATTGTGATGCAATGTCCGAAAATGCGTCAAATTCGCATGGCATAATTCGAAGGCACTCAGTATTACATTCCAAGAAAGAAAATGAAGGAATGCTTTTTTCTTCGTCGTTGTTAACATTATTCTGTGTATTGCTGTGCAGCATAGAAGCTTCTATAGTCGGTGACAACCTAAGAATAAATATAAGCTCCGCCCACGAGGCCGTATTGCTCATATTTTGCATGCCTCCGCGCTACAAAGGAAGTAGGCCCTAAACAATAGCAATAATTTTCACGCATATAAACATTATCTTGCAATAATGCATTGATATTGAAATAAAGAAAGCAAAGCTAGATAAAAAAAAATTGTGAAGGCACGGAGTTCAGCTTCAGCTTAACAATATATCTGCTCTTTAAACCGCACCTCCCGCCGCAGTCATCTCGGAGTCTACGAAGATGTAATGTACATCTCAAAGGCGATGTTTCTGCTCAGTACCTATTTAGGTATTAAAACAAAGAATGCCAGACTTAACGTAAAATTTATAATAAGGGAATCGTTTTTTAGCATTTCATAAAACAAAAGAGCGACATTAATCACATTTTAATAAGATCATTTCTAATTCTTTTTACGAAACTTTCGCCGCCGGTTTCCTTGACTGGCTGCTGTAAGTATGACAACTGGGACTCAAAGCGAATCATGAGATTGCCTTCGTGAATTTCGACTCTTGTGTTGCCGTAAATACCGCATTTGCGTCTGTAGTCGCCGTGCTTGTTATCGTGTATGAGGTAAAGGCCAAGGCTTCATTTGACGTCTTGTTTCAACAGTATAAAAGCCTGTAGCGCACATGGTGTTTAACTGTGGGGGTCATTGCATGTGTTGCCGTTACGTTCACGCCAACGATATCTACCCGGCTAAAGTGGCGTTGACTAAAGGCTTTACGTGGGATTGTTTCTCGCTTTGAAAACTTGCAATGGTGCCGCCACTACCCCTTGAACATTCAACTTATTTATTTATTTATTTATTTATTTATTATGTATTCATTGCATAGCTGCATGGCCCCAGTAGGTAATACAGCAGGGGGGCCCACTTTTGCTGGAAGAGGGGCCCCTACCTTCTATGTATGTTGATGTGATCAGGGGTCTGCCCAGAGGACCGGAGCCAGCCAGAGTCCCGGGGAGATGTCGAGGAGAGGAGCCCGGAGCTGTTAACAGTAACGTTTATTTACAGGTAGCGTGTTGCTACATGATGGGGTTAGCATCATGGAAGCTCTCGGAGCTCGTGAGAGCTTGAGAGAACTTGTGAGAGCTTGTCGGGAGCGCATCGGCGCTCGCATTTTATGTCCTGGTCTTCCCAGGGTTCCCTGTAGGAAAAAACAATGGTGGCCAGGACAGTCCAATGAAAATTTCCATCTTCACCTCCGCCCCCAAAACGGGAAGGTGAAACGCCGCCTCCTTCCCAACCCACGAAAGGAGAAAGAGGCACATCCAGTTCGTCCCATGGCGAGGGAAAAACACTGCCCACCGCGCACACACGGCACAGCACGAAGACGTTGAGTCTTACGTGGAAGTCAATTTCGTAGTCTGTTGCAATGATGGTTATGCGCGAGGCAGACCACGAATTGTGGAAACAGCGGCAACAAGGCGCCACGGAGAACGTGAGAAATGCATCCACAGACGGTTCCCAGACGCTGGGCCCTTTGTCCGGGGCACCTTGACGACAAAGCAAGCCGCCTCGACGGCCAACAACTCTTCCTAAACTGTCAGTCGGTCAGGCGTGCCCAAAGGGTTTTACGAGGGGCGCAGACAACCTGAGAATATTAGACGAACGACCTTCGTGTTGTCGCCGCTCTTGGGGCATCTCTGGAACCGCTGACCCGGAAGAAATCAGGGTAGTCTTAGCCGCAACGTCTCAGGCGTCAAAGCGGCGCCAAGCCAGGCAGGCCGATCATAACAGCCCGTCCACCGTCACAGGAGGTCTCGAAGGGGTTGCAGCACGAAAGCACTCCGCAGAGACCGTAGATCTGCTCCCTTGTAGACGTTGACGCAGGCTGCACCAATCTCTGGACCTGAGCCATGGCCAGCAAACGCCAGAAACGAACCACGCAAGACCCGAGGCACAACAAACATAGAGCACTCAACTGACCTCGAGAAATGCCAGGTTACAGTTTTGGTAAAACTCCCTAGAAATTTACAATTGGTGCGCTCACTCGTGAAAATCAAGAATCAGATAACGAAGCCATAACAAACTCAGACCTACTACGTGCGAAGCAAATCAACAGCCTAACGTTTTGTATCATTTCCCAGAGAGGTTCACAGCGTTCAAGGCACGCAGGTGCTACGGGCGAAACAAAAAGAAATGAGGTAGTTAATGAATTACGCCTCTCACAGTAAGTAAAACTCAAAATCAACCTTGCGCGTATGAAAATAAAACAAACAGAGAAACAAAAAACCTACACTACACTGATGCGCATACTAACAATTGTGCTGCAATTTACACAAGGTTTATACAGAGGCTTTTACCCTCAGCCTACTTCTCTGTTAAAAATCAACTTGCGCAAAACCCTCTACTTGGGTGTTAGGTTTCGCTAAATGTAAGCAAACACTCAGTTCAACAAGTATCTTAATGTCTGCAGTTATCATGAGGAAGAAAATAAAAGTTACAAAAATCGACATATTCCTTGCTCATCTGCAGACACGCGAACATTAAAAGCAAAACAATTCAAAACTGGATAAAAGAGAAATTCTTGGTAGCCGTACACTGTCCGAACATTATGCGGATAAAATAAAATAAACAAAAGCAAAACCTACACTACACTGCAAAAACATAAGGTTTAAACAGAGGCTTTTTACCTTCAGCCTACTTCTCTGTTAAGATAAACTTGCGCGTAAAACATAAAACAAACAGAGAAACAAAACCTACACTTCACTGCAAGAACAGAAGGTTTAAACAGAGGCTTTTACCTTCAGCCTACTTCTCTGTTTAAATCAGCGCAGAACCCTCTACTCGGGTGCTAGCTTTTGCAAAATGTAAGCAAACAAGCAGTTTAGCAAATATCTCAATGTCTGCAGTTAAGATGAGGAGGAAAATAAAACTTTCAAAAATCGACACAGTCCTTGCTCATCGGCAGACATGCAAACGTTAGACAGTTAAACAAAACAATAATAAAACTGGATACAAGACAAATTCTTAGTATCCTTCGTGACACTGCGTAATTTAATGCGGCACCCTTTCAGACGTGCTCTGGGGGGACGCGCATACCACAGTTGTCGATGGGCCAGATCGCGACGGAGGGACAAAAAGCCAACCTGTCCGAAGCACTCAGTGGCGGTGACCTTTGTTCCGCGGGCCCCGAACTCCGACAAAGACGCACCCGGACGCTTAAGCTTCCTCACTGTGGGCCGCCCAGAGCAGCGGTCACTCTCTCGCAAACTTGGGGGAGGACCTTTGTCGTTACAGTCGCGTACGCACCACCTCGCTTTGCTCCACCGTTTAGCCTTCCAAAAAGATGATGAAACCAGGCGACCACTTCGGCGTCTCTTTTTCTTGGCCCTCGCGACACGCTTTATGCCTAATCTCGATTTGTGCGAGACCCGCAACTTTTGACTTTTAGAGAACTTTTTCGGGGTTTCCAGCCTCCGCTCGAGGCAACTTGGACCTCTCCCCTTTTCCCGAAGTTTTCGCTGGCGCCTTTTTCTTTCAGGGCGGCACGGAACGCTCCCCGACTCGGCAATAATACTCGGAAGTACATTGCTCAAAACTCCAGGCGGCTCAACTGGCTTATCCTCGGCGTTATTTCTAGCTGCCTGTTCTTTAGAAACAACGCTGCAATCGACACTTGCTAAACCAGCCGGCTCGCCATCAGATGTCTCTCCTTGATGAGAGTCATCACCTCGCGCTAATCTAAGCGCTTCATCACCTCGCGCTATGTTGAGCGCCTCTTCCTCTCGTGGTAAGCTAAGCGCGTCATAATCTGAACTTTTACAGTCTGCTTCGTTAGCGCTTTCTGCTTCCGGAACCTCATGAGCAGACTCACAGGCCATCGGATCCGTCATAGCTGCCGCCGATTCGTCACCAAAACAAAGGCCTTTCGAAAGCATATCCACGTCATTCTGAGAGGGATAATGCTCGGGCAGGTTTTGGGACACCAAAGTTTCCGTGGCGAGCAGACTGAACGGTCCCGCACTCTCAACGCGGGCTAATGGCAAACACACACTTTCATTTTCAACTACTTGCCATGCACACGGGCGTTCCCCTGTGGTCACCTCATTTGTCAAAGAGTACGGATGTACCCTATCAAACGTTGCGGCAGAGTCCCGCGGTACGTTTTCCTCAACTAATTCCTGAATGGGGGGTTTCAATTGTTCCAGATCATTGTCGCTGCTGTCCCGAAAACAGAGAGCATTCCTAGGCTTGCGGCAGCCGATTGCGATGTGACCTAGCTCTTTGCAACGGTGGCATACAACCGGCTTCCTAGCCTTAAACGCCTTTTCTTTCTTTCGATCTTCTGAGTGGCTCACTGTAGACGTGGACTTAGCAGGACTGCCTTTCTTTTTCTTATCTGAGGGTGCTATCTCGTTATTCGGGTTACTTGATGCCTGATAAAGTGCTAAAGCCAATCGCCTTTTCTCATTTATCCTGTCTTCTTCAGCCCATCTTTTGTTCTTCTCAACTTCCTCCCAGCACTCCTCAATTTCATCATCCTCCGCCCCGCATTCCTGAATAGCCTTAATCAGCTGTGACTCTCTCTCTTCTCTCCCAACCTTAATTCCCAGCTCTTCACACAGTAGTAAGAGGTCTGGTCTCTCTAGCTTCTTTACGAACTCCATGGTCTTCACGAGTGAGGACTTTCTATCCGCCGTGACGTTAGGTAGCGAACAAGCGAAGCCTAGACGCACGGTAAAAACACTGCCAGTTTTAGAACATGAAAACTAAAATGGTGAATAGCTGTGACGTATGGTAGCGGTACAACGAAGCCTATACGCACAGAAGATTACACACAGATTTAGAAAACTTCAAAAGCTAAAACCTGGCAAAACACAAAGAAAGTCAAGCACTCACCATATCGTTGAGGCCCGAGTCAAGCATGGGTCATCCCGTTGCTGCTAACCAGTTGATGTGTTCCAGTTGTCAGCAGCATCCCACCGCTGCCATCCAGTTGATGTGATCAGGGGTCTGCCCAGAGGACCGAAGCCAGCCAGAGTCCCGGGGAGATGTCGAGGAGAGGAGCCCGGAGCTGTTAACAGTAACGTTTATTTACAGGTAGCGTGTTGCTCATGTTACAGCTAGCGGTTAGCATCATGGAAGCTCTCGGAGCTCGTGAGAGCTTGAGAGAACTTGTGAGAGCTTGTCGGGAGCGCATCGGCGCTCGCATTTTATGTCCTGGTCTTCCCAGGGTTCCCTGTAGGAAAAAGCAATGGTGGCCAGGACAGTCCAATGAAAATTTCCATCTTCACCTCCGCCCCCAAAAGGGGAAGGTGAAACGCCGCCTCCTTCCCAACCCACGAAAGGAGAAAGAGGCACATCCAGTTCGTCCCATGGCGAGGGAAAAACACTGCCCACCGCGCACACACGGCACAGCACGAAGACGTTGAGTCTTACGTGGAAGTCAATTTCGTAGTCTGTTGCAATGATGGTTATGCGCGAGGCAGACCACGAATTGTGGAAACAGCGGCAACAAGGCGCCACGGAGAACGTGAGAAATGCATCCACAGACGGTTCCCAGACGCTGGGCCCTTTGTCCGGGGCACCTTGACGACAAAGCAAGCCGCCTCGACGGCCAACAACTCTTCCTAAACTGTCAGTCGGTCAGGCGTGCCCAAAGGGTTTTACGAGGGGCGCAGACAACCTGAGAATATTAGACGAACGACCTTCGTGTTGTCGCCGCTCTTGGGGCATCTCTGGAACCGCTGACCCGGAAGAAATCAGGGTAGTCTTAGCCGCAACGTCTCAGGCGTCAAAGCGGCGCCAAGCCAGGCAGGCCGATCATAACAATGTGTGAGCCTGTATATATATATATACAGTAGGAGGCGTAGGTGGGTCGTAATATGGGCGGTTCGACTGGCTGGTGGCAGGCGACACGTCTCTAGGCGGCTGCACGCGATTGCAATAGCGCGCCACGTGGCCGGCGTAACCACATGCGAAGCATATGGGGCGATTGTCAGGTGTGCGCCATCGGTTCGCTGGGGTAGGGCCCGCCCATGGTGCAGGACGGGATTGACGGGGCGGCAACTGATAGGACTGCATGGTGGGCTGCAGTCGTGGCCTGTGCGTGACGTCGGCGTAGGTTACCGGTACATCCGCCTTGAAAGAGTGAGGTCGAGCGGAGGCTCCGGCGTAAATGTGTGAGGCAGCCGTAGCGATTGGTGGGGGTGTTCTTGCGACAACTTGGGCGTAGCTCAAAGGTGCAGGAGCCGGATGGTGCTGGTGGTACTCGGGCATGACCTCCGCGATTTCCTGCTCGATTGCTCGACGGAGGGGAGGCAGAAGGGTGGGCGACGGCTGTTGAGCGTACCGAGGGCGAGCAAAGTCCAGCAGAGAGAACTGGCGCGCGATTTCCTCGCGCACGAATGTCTTCATCTCTGCGAGCAACGCGGAGTGGTCGGGTACGGTCGACAAGCCAGCGAGCTCGGCGTCGCGTGATGGAGAGCGACGGGTCATCGATCGCTGCCGGCGCAGCTCCTCATAGCTTTGGCAGAGCGTTATGACCTCTGCCACTGTGCTGGGGTTCTTGGCGAGCAGCATGGTGAAGGCGTCGTCGTCGATGCCTTTCATGATGTGCCTGATCTTGTCACACTCGGACATGGTGGCGTCGGCTTTCTTACAGAAATCGAGGACGTCTTCAATGTAACTGGTGAAGGATTCGCCGGCCTGCTGAGCGCGTTCACGTAAGCGCTGTTCGGCCTGCAGCTTACGAACGGCAGGGCGGCCAAACACGTTGATAATGGCGGTCTTGAAGTCGGACCACGTCGTAAAATCGGATGCGTGGTTGTTGTACCACAGGCCCGCCACACCCGCGACGTAGAAAACCAGGTTAGTCAATTTTCCTGCCTCGTCCCATTTATTGGGGACACTCACGCGCTCGTAAATCGCGAGCCAGTCCTCCACGTCGGTACCATCGGCGCCAGTGAAGACGGGAGGGTCGCGAATACGAGGGACACCAGGACATGAGGTCGGTGCGGGCGGGGGCGTTTGCTGGGAGGCGTCTTGAGGCATGGTAGGCGGCAGGGTACGGGATCGAAGAGCCAGGGGCATCGAATGAGGACCGAGGTTGTTGTGAAGGCCCAGCACCTCCACCAAATTATAAAGAGGTTTATTAGCGGCGACGATACTCGACAATACAGCGACAGTCAAGGCGGGGCCGACTCTCAGCGCGAGCTGCGTTCTCTTCGAGCCGAAGAGGGCGACCCACTAGAAGGTGCTCGAGAGGACGACCCATTACGAAGTTCGAACGCTTCGCTACAATTTATATATATATATATATATATATATATCCCGACGTCCTCCTACGTTCGTGTCCCACCTGGAGCTACGATCCGGTCGCCGCTTGCGCCCGGCCACCCCCACAGCTATGCAGACAACGGAACCAATACCCAGCACCTCCACCACTCTGAAAGACGCAGGAATACTTCACCAGGCAGGGCCAGCAGCAGCGTTTATTCCGCGATGTCTGCCTCGGCTCAGAACAGCAACCAACCAACCCAATGGCGATGATGATGGTTATGTACAAGTGAGAACGATGAAGTACGATAAATGTGCTTACAATATATATATATATATATATATTGTAATGATGAAGAACGGCACAGGGCACGGTCGCGCGATCGGCTTGTGCGAGGAAGAGAAGGACGAAGCTGGGAAGAATAAGAACAGCCGGCCCAGAAACGGGCGTTGTCTCTTTTCTCTTCACTACAATGGCGCAGTCGTCGAAAATGAAGCCTTAAAGAAGACACCGCCTGTGCTCGTGCGTCGTCGGCCACCCGGACCGCCATCCAAGGAAAGCCGTACACGCCTCCCTGGCTATGGAACCCGCCTACCTGCCACCGCTTCAAGCACAGTTCGGGGACGGTGTCTATGCCTCCTGGGCATCTCATAACCTCCCGGCGCTGCGAACGCCATCCGGGGACGGCGTCCAGGCCTCCTCGACGGCTCGACTTTCGTTCACCGGCGCCGCGGTACCAGTTCACCCGAAGACGCCACCGGGGCTTCACTTCTCTGGGAACGCGGTTAACGCTCCCAATGGCATGGATCCCGTGAACAGGACTCTGTCATCATGTAAGCCTCTAACGGACACCGTCCACGCGTCCTTAGTAAGGGATTGTGCAGCCGTGACTACCGGGGTTGACGTATCCTCCGCAGATGCTAGCCCTGGCTTTGCATGCGAGTCACCCGAGAGCACCGGGGAGATTTTGCGTGCCCTAACACAACTCTCGCAAGAGCTTCACCGCTTCGCTTCGTTGCGTTGCGGGTTCTTGCCAGCCGCCTTACCATATCCCACGCATTCGGAAGTACCGGTGTTCCGCGGCTTCCAGGATGACGCCGATGTGTGGGTAGCGACCATCAATGCGCTCGGCTTGCGCCATGCCTTGCCCGAAAATAAAAAATGGCTGGTGGCCCTCGACCGCCTTCGCGGTGCTGCCGAAGCATGGCATAAGTACGGGGGTGTCAAGCAACGTTCCTGGACCGAATGGAGTGGCAGGCTCATTGCTGTTTTCGGCCGGGTTCGCCATGACACCTGCGTGTTGAACCAGACGCATACCGACGACGCAGCTCATGAGGGGAACCTCCTCGAGGCTGCAACTGCACACTGCAAATCATCGACATGCAGCTTGGCAGCCTGCCCACGACCGAACACCGGACTCCGCTTCTTCTCACCGCCATTCCACAGAAAGGACCTCCCGCCGAATTTCGGTGGCCGGATCGACGTTACACCACCAGATGCACGACATGAAGCCACACACCACCAAACGCGGTCGCTTCTAACCGTACAGGTCCACGTCCTCGGAATCGGCGAGCTTACGGCCCTTGTGCAAACTGGCGCTCCACGCACGGCGCTGCACCGACGCCATGCCCCAGCGAACCTCCAACCATGGCCTGAGGCACCCCTGCGTGGCTTCGGTGGTTGCGCATTACCTGTCGGGGCGCTTGACCTGCAGCTCCAAACCGAAGCCGGGAGCAAGTTCCTTGCCGGCGTTCCCGTCTTCGAGGACCTGCCCGCTGATATGATCCTGGGGGCTGACTACCTCCTCTCTGGCGAAGTTCGCCTCACCGTTGATTCTGCTGGAGTCAACCTCAGCCGCTTGACTCCAAGTACAGCATGGGCCCAAAGGTCCCAATTCGACAGCCCGCAACCCGAAGTGTCTGCTGATACCAGAAGCACCTTCTGTGACCAGTCGGGCACACATCTGCTGGCATCACAGCCGTCACTGGCCGAGGGTGCGAATGCTTCGTTCAAAGAAGCCAATACGGAGGCCATCGATGCGACCCGAGCAGACGTAGCCGGCATCGGCCATTCCAGAAGCCTTCCGCTCCAGGTCGACGGAGCCAGTATCGACCATTCCGGCAGCCCCACGTGCGAGTCTGGTGACGACGGCAAGTGCTCTATTCTGACACCTGGTATACCACCTGAGCGCCGCGTGGATCAAGACGAAGTGGCTCTCGCCGTCATGGGATCCGTCACTGACCGGTCGGACGGCGACCAGCTCGACCAAAGTAGCGAGATGCTTTCGGAAACCTTCAGGAGTTTCGACGTGGAACGAAGATACGCTGGCGTTCACGTGCACGGGCGTGGTACGGAGGCACCAGAAACCACCTTTTGTCCTTGTTACCGCAGACTTAAAGACTGCAGTGACAGCAACGCAGACGCTGCTACGTCGAATCGCGACCGCGCTCCGCAGCTTGTCCAAACTTGTAAGCATTCTTCGCTGTGCAAGTATTTGCCTGCTCAGCGCGCAAACGGGGATGAAGACCAGCGCCCCAATGTGCTGCAACAAAATTGTCAGCTAAGCGTGCAGCGACCACTACGGCACAGCCAATGCCGCCCTCCGGAGATGTCTTTTAAAAAACGTCCAGACAGCCTGCAGCGTGTGAAAGACCGACCACTGAGGTACAGTCAGTGCAGACCACCAGACATTACTGTTGCAAATGACGGTGAAGTGTCCAGGATGGCTAAAGACAAGACATTGTGCACAGGATGCCATACTTGCAGCGTCGCCGAGTGTAATGATGAAGAACGGCACAGGGCACGGTCGCGCGATCGGCTTGTGCAAGGAAGAGAAGGACGAAGCTGGGAAGAATAAGAACAGCCGGCCCAGAAACGGGCGTTGTCTCTTTTCTCTTCACTACAATATATATATATATATATATATAGGCGGCCCAGGAACGGGTACTGTCTCTGTGTCTGAGTTCACTACAATGGCGCAGCCTACAACGCAAGCCGAACCTTGCACCTGAAGCCACCTGTCATCGCGCGTCGTCGGCAGCGCGGCTCTCCATCCTAGGAACGCCGTCCACGCTTCCTCGGTCATGGACGCCATGGACCGACCACTGCTACAGCTACCCATCAAACCATCCAAAGACAGCGTCCAGGCCTCCTCGGTGGCTCAAGGGCACGCTTACATCGGCGCCGCCACGACAATGCACGGCCTACCGTTGCCCGGGAATGCCGCTCACGCTTCCCGTGGCGACACCCTCTCATTCAGGGCTCCATCGGCACCTGAGCCGCTTTGCGATGCGGTACGAGCTCCTCCGGACCAGCAGCCCGCCGTCGCGGGCCCAACCACCACCGCCTACTGGTCGGGCATTACTGGCTCCGTACGCGAGCCACCGGAGAGCGCCGTGCACCAGCGGCGTATTATTGCGCGACTTCGCGTCACGGCCAACGCCTTGACAGCGTCGAGCTCCGCGCTGTTTCCTCCCATCATTCCGGCACTGACAGCCATCAATGCCATGTTGGATGTAGCCACCTCGCTAGACCTCGAGGCCAGCTCGCCTGAGCAACGTAGAGAGCTCCGGTCTACCCTCAGCCAGGTCTCTATCCAACTTGGTGACTTCGCGCACACACTCTACCGTTTCGCGCCTGCCGTATCACCACCCCAGGCTACCTTCGTACTACCGGAGTTCCACGGGTTCCACGACGACGCCGAAAAATGGGTGGCGACCGTCAACGCCCTAGGAGCTCGAGAAGCCTGGACGGAGGCGCAGAAATGGTTCATGGCGGTAGACCGCCTTCGAGAAGGTGCCGCGGCGTGGCACAGGTACGAAGGCGTGAGGCAGCAGTCCTGGGCAGGATGGAGTGCAGCCCTGATTGCTGCTTTCGGCCTGATGCCCGGTACCTTCGGTGCGTCCAAGACCTCCACCGAGGACGGAGTTCTGGAGGGCCACTACCTTGAGGCTGCAATGTTGCCTGACAGTCCATCGACGGTGCGCGTCGTAGATTTTGACGCTCACCGGAGCAGCCCTGCTCCTCCGCCGCAGGTCAAGGACTCTGCCTCGGTATCGGACGCCAGAACATCTCCGCCAATGGCCGAGAGCATATCGCATCCCTAACGACCAGAAAAGCTGCCCCCATGCTCGCCATCACCTGAGTACTTCGAGGCACCGGCCGGCGTCGTTCTGGACGTACCACCACCTGATAAGACATACCTGTTCGCGGATTCTGCCAACGTCCTCTCTGCCCAGACGGAAGCGGATCTCCGTGCGACACATTCATTGGCCGAACGTGAGAGCGTACCCAACTTGCCAAGACACGTTTCTCCAGACAACACCAAGCTCTCTGACACGTCTCAGATCATCCCCATCGAGGACCTGCCCACGCAGGCTGCTGACGAGGACGTCCCGAATGCACCGAACGTGGCTTCAAGACTTGCGAGCTTGAGAACGTCAGGGAGCTCCAAAGTGACAACGCTGCAAAAGCACAAGCCACGTCGCAGGTCACCGCAGAAACCTGACCCCACGTTGATGCAGACGTCTTGTAGGTCACCCAAACGTCCCTCGACCAGCTGCAAAATGCGCAGGCGGCCGCTTTCGGTGCTGCATATTGCGTCACCAGATACGCTATTTCCTACCCTGTTGTCCAAAATGTGGCGCAAAGGCCCGCGTTGCGCGATGGACGTGCGACCATGCCGATACAGTCAGAACCGCCCGCCAGAACCGTCGCCCAGAAAACTCCTCGCCAAGCCGCATCATGTCAGAAAACTTCAACCACCCCGAAACTGCCAACTAGGTCCACCAAGGGAGAATGAGACAGATTTCCCTGCAAGATCGCAGCGTGGCCGAGGTCGTAGACAACCGCGACACAGTCCATGTCGTTCCGCAAAGGTTCAAGTCAAGCCCCAGCGTCTACAGCGGCATAGCGAACGACCACAGCGACATAGCCAGTGTCGGCCACCGAAATTATCTTTGGCAAATTTCCTGGCGAAGTTCCAGCGTGGCCGAGTCCGGCCACGCCGAAACAGTCAGTGCCGCCCACCAGAGACACTGTCGGCAGCCCACCGCGCTCGCAGTCATGGCCGAGTGTGATGACCAAGAACGACACCGGGGCTCTGGCGCGTGGGCTGTAGAGCGGGTAGAAGGAGAGGAAGAAGAGGTTCAGAATAGAACAGCCGGCCCAGGAACGGGTGCTGTCTCTGTGTGTGAGTTCACTACAGTATATATATATATATGTATATATATATATATATATATATATATATATATAGAGAGAGAGAGAGAGACGTGGATTGTGAGGAGGCTGTCTTCGGTTGCCTAAGACAAAAGAAGAAAAGGATATACGCTTCTAAAAAAAGTTTATTTCTCAACGTTTCAATGGGAGACCGATCTTTATCAAGACAAAATTTACGAGGCTGCGATGCGCTTTTATAACACCGTTATCCAAGCAGGTAGAGAGAGAGAAAAAAATGAAAAATGTAAAAATGAAATAGAGTAGCGCGTATAGATACCACGCGTATACACTCGGACATACAAGAACACGTGCATCCTCGAGGAAAAAATTGGCCGCGTATCTGCGTGCTTCGCTGCAAATGTCGTCTAAAGACGATAGAAGAGGCGCTGCGTGAGATATGAACGCCATCTGGCAATACGTCGGGAAACGTGAATGCTGTGTTGCGGGCTGGTAGTCCCTGCGCAGCAGCAGGCAAGACCGGCGGTGACCAACGCGACCGGCGGGGACGCCAGCCAGCCCGAACACGCGGTTGGCGCGAAGCGCCGAAGCAGAAGAAACGTCCGCACTCAACGAGTACTCTCCACACACTCGTTTATATTCACGTCGCCTGGGTAAAGCAGGAATGCCAGAGCGGCGCCCCATGGCACTCGTACAGTGCAATACTGAACTGAAACCGAAACACAACAATGAGCTCGCGCAGAGGGCACGGAGGAAGCCAAGTTTCGGCGCAGTCGCATTTTCAGCGCAGCTTAAGAAACTAGGGTCTCTAGAATTGCGTATCTATGTATTTTCTATTAAAGGAACACACTACCTAATACTTACCTAGTGATGTTGCGCCTCAGATATGCGTAATGTTTGCTTTTTGATCAACCATGTACACAAGTATGAACCTAGTGAGCCGTTCACGATGGCTGGCCCTTGTGCAAGTGGTTCAACTTTGGCCGAGTGGCTGAATCGAGGGACGTGCCGACAAACAGAAAGACAGACAGAAAGACAGACCAAAATTTCTGCGTTTAAGTTCCCCAAGAAAGACTATCGTCTTTAATAAAAGGACAACATAGAAATGTATACATGGATAATCCCGGTGAACACAATTAGTAAGTACATTCCTTAAAGGGCCCCTCACCAGGCCACATAGCAAATTTTAGTTAGACGCTGGAAGTTGTTGTGTGCCGAATGAAGAGCAGTATGCCGCAAGAATTTTTCAAATCGGTTCATTACGAGCTGAGAAAAACAATAATTTGTAGCGGCGCGAAATGATGATGCGAGGAGGCGAGTTTCAAACCCTTGCCACTCGCCCCGTGTAGCCTCAGCAAGCCAAATTCCTTCCCTGCCCTCTTCACTTGATACATACGCACGAACACGTCATGCGCATGCATAATCACGTGCGCATGACGTGCCCGAGCCAGCCCGAGCACGCGAGCGGCGTTGCACGGCCGCTACCTTTGTTGTTATGTAGCGGCCGCGGGCGTTTTGTCGGCGTTCTCTGTGGTGTACTGCCTGTTTCTGCGGGATGGGCATGAAAGTTGAGACATTTGTACGGGCACGAGAGTGGCGGTATCGTGAGCCAGTGCCGCATTAAAAGGCCACTAAACCACCAACAGACGCTCGCCTGCTCCTCTGCGTGCCTCTGCTAGCTCTGCCGACTACAGCCACCGTGACGTTACCTGTATGATTAGTTGACGTCGCGAGCAAGAGACGCTGTCAGTGGGCAAACAAGAGCCTGTTGTCTGCTAGTAGATGAGCGCGGTTCTTGCGTCTCCATATCGGACGCTGAGGAAGGGCACTCGGAGAGGTGGATAGACGAGCCGACGAACGCAGCCTAGCGAAGAAAGTGCGAAACGAGAAAGCGCGGGCAACTCCGCCAGCGTTCGCTGTAGTGTTGTGCACAACTGCCACGCTACAACTAAATTTCGACCTCTGGGTGGTTTAGGGGCCCTTTAACGTTTACTTGGACGTGGTAGAATAAATGAGCATAATGAGTGCTCGAACGCGCCAGAACATTACTTTCGTTTCCAGGGCCGGCGTTGCGCTAACCGCGGGGACACGAACGCATAGGAAAGGGAGGCACATTAGCCCCGCATCTCGCTGCAATTCACGAAAAAAAATGAAAAAGACGCACACATTCCCTTTGTGTGTCTCATTATTTCTCTCAAGTTTTATTAATCTGTTCAAGCAACAAAGTACACCAACTGCACATGTCGTGTCCAATAATTATCGCAGTGTCACGTGCTACTGTTGGCGACGTCAGAGCACAGTCGTCTACGTAGAGGAGCGACGTCACAGCACTACCATCTACGTAGGGCCATTTTCTCATGTACGTCGTCCCCTCATTCTCTAAAGCGCGCGCCCGCGAGAGGAAAGGCAAGCAGCGTTCACCTTAAAATTTGACCCATTTCCGCGGCGCGTAGCGTTGCAAATTTTGGCAGACGTGATCGTGAACGCCCAGTGTATGCATTGCACTCGTTAGCTCAAAATTGTCAAATCTGGTGAGGGGCCCTTTAAGTCCATTGTCAAGCCCCACCGCTCCGGCTCCCCCTTCTCATTTGTGAGGGGGTGAGGCTTCACAAGAAGGGCGGAACGTTTAGTTAAAGAAGGGTCTACGGACTATAGGCTCCACGAGCGTCTACTGTAGTTTAATATAAACAAATTATCACGGCGTAATGTACAGAATACACGCGAAATGCAAAAAAAAATCACAGTTTCGCCGCAAGGGCGAAGCAATGAATGCGATAGCAAGAAACTAATGCTATTGGCCGCGAGATCGAGCGGAGTCGCCGCCTGGCGGCTACTGGCTGAAGCGCGCCTAGTGTGGATTGCTCCATGCGTCGTCTGCTAGCCGCGTTGTGTTTGCATGTGCGCGTACGTCATGCAGGGCCTCAAAAGGCAGTTTGTTCCGTTGCGTTGGTGCAACTTTGCACTCGTTAGCTCAAAATTGTCAAATCTGGTGAGGGGCCCTTTAAGTCCATTGTCAAGCCCCACCGCTCCGGCTCCCCCTTCTCATTTGTGAGGGGGTGAGGCTTCACAAGAAGGGCGGAGCGTTTAGTTAAAGAAGGGTCTACGGACTATAGGCTCCACGAGCGTCTACTGTAGTTTAATATAAACAAATTATCACTGCGTATTGTACAGAATACACGCGAAATGCAAAAAAAAATCACAGTTTCGCCGCAAGGGCGAAGCAATGAATGCGATAGCAAGAAACTAATGCTATTGGCCGCGAGATCGAGCGGAGTCGCCGCCTGGCGGCTACTGGCTGAAGCGCGCCTAGTGTGGATTGCTCCATGCGTCGTCTGCTAGCCGCGTTGTGTTTGCATGTGCGCGTACGTCATGCAGGGCCTCAAAAGGCAGTTTGTTCCGTTGCGTTGGTGCAACTTTAACCGCTCGTACGCATGCCTAACACGACGTATAGAAGCATTTGGCCTTGATCGGCTGTATATGTACTGTAATAAGATCAATGACTGCACTTGTAGAGAGTGCTGTGTGTGGTCGTCGTACCGTCCGTTCACGAGAGTCGTATCAGTGTAGGTGCCGCTCTGTGGTTCAAGCGCATTGCAAAGTGCACTTGGCGTTGTCCTAAAGATGAGAAGTATTAAATCTCATGTGAATATAGCCTTTTAGCGGTTCGGTGGTTAAAAAAAAGGCTCTCATGCACTTGCGCGTTGTTGTTAGGTGTATAACTTCGGGACTGTCGTTTATAGGTTACGCGACGAGCTTTAGTTGTGTACGGTTTTGGTCCCACTGCAGAGAAATATTTCTGTCAAGTCACATCTGACACTTCGGTACTTAAATTGTCCCTTAAACAGAACAGAAAATGGAATGACACGGAAATCGCAAAACTGAGTTGCCTTGCGCAATTATAACTTGGAGCGAAATGTATACAAAGACACACGCGTGTACTTGCGAGGTAGCTTATGCCTGTCAAATTTGCGCTTTGGCAAGTTCAGCGTCGGAAGTGCGTCAGGCCTCAATCTATTCCGCGAAAACCCTTAAAAAAAAGAGAGCGAGCGAGAAAAATATATTCATCAAGATCAGCAGTGGCGATAAACTCGCTGGCGCATTTTCGTCGCTTACGTGGCGAGTGAGGGCTCATAAACCGATGCCGCGTTTCGGTACCCGTACTTGCTCTGCGGAACACTGAGAACTGTTCTCGCGGCCGTGTAAACACAACGGAACATGCGAGAACTACAAAAGGGCTAGGGGACTCTCGTTTAAACAGACTCATAGCCAAGCGCGAACAAACTTTGCATTCACAGCGCAGACGGTACATGAATGACATTGAATAAACTTCATGAATTAATTTTCTTCTTTCTCGATTCATTCTCGCTTAATTTTCCTGCGGAAGTGTAGGAAAATCAAAGTACGGGGAAGCTTCCCCGAGCGTTCTCTTACTACAACCGTCTTCACGCTCGTAGTGCACAGCAGCAACATCATATAAATGCACACATTGGCGAAGTTATCGCTGACTACTCACCATCCATTCTCGTTCGCGAACGCTAGAATGCACCGTCGTCGAAGTGCTTGCTGCACACCATCGCGTATTTGGAAGGCGTCTTGCCGTTACGAAGCCTAACGAGCCATAGTCGGCGACGTTCCGCGTCGGTGGGATAGAAATGGAAGCTTATCCCTCGCTCTGTGTAGTATGTGCGGCATTGTGGCACCGAACAAAACCTTACCATCGATGACGAAGAGTTTTCTACGGGTACGGAACACAAAATCACGATGTGAAAACAGAAGCCCCGTGCACTTCTACACACACCACACAAAACCAGTATACACACTAGCGGGGTGACGGTGCTGCCACCTATAGGTCGATCTCGCCGCGAATACGAAGTGAGGCTCGCCAATGCATACTCTTAGTTTGAACAGCGCTCCTGTTGCCAAGGCGGCCGAAGCAGCGAAGGAAACTAGCGTGCTTCAAGTGTCGAGCTGTGACACTTGATAGTTCGCGCTCATCTTCTGTTTGTTCGTTTAGCGGCGTCTCTTGAGCTCGAGTGACTTTCGTACGCTTCGTAACATGAGCGCGGACATCACGGTGAAAGGTTGAAACATCCCTCTTGCCCTCACCACGAGAAAACCAGGCGAGCAGACAGCGGAAGGCCAAGGTTCTCCCTGCGCAATTGTAAGAAGCGAGCTCGCCGACGACTTTTAAATGCGCCCGTCGCGCTGCTAGCGCCATCTCGCTGGTAATGAAGAAACGCTTATAAGCGCCGGCCGTCTCTGAGTCCGTTCAGCGATAAAGGGTGTGTATATAACGCTCGCCGTTAGCTACGTGGAGGATCTGCGTTCCGTGGCGTAGTGGTTAGCGCCACTCGCTGCGGGGGAAGAGGTCCCTGGTTCGATTCCGCGCTTCGGAAGCATTTTTATGAATTATTTTTCTTTGGGGCTTTTATAAATATGACCGGCGCAACCGCACGCGAAGCAGATAGGGCGGTTGTCGGAAATGCGCCAGCGGTTCGCGGGTCCCATCCATGTCGCAGAACGGGACGGACGAGACGGCTGCTGATATGAGGGCATTGTGGGCAGGAGTCGGGGCCTGGGGACGACGTCGACGTACGTAGGCGGCACAGCCGTGTCGAAGGCCTGGGGTCCGACGACGGCTTCGGCGTAACTTCGCGGTGCAGCCACAGAAATCGCTGGGGGCGGCCCGGCTACAGCTTGCGCGTAGCTTAGTGGCGCATGCACTGGAGGTGGTTGGTGGTATTCAGGAATGACCTCTGCGATTTCCTGCTGAATCGCTCGGCGGAGAGGAGGCAGGAGGGTAGTGGGCGGCTGGTCAACACGCTGCGGTGGAGCGAAAGCCAGTAGAGAGATCTGGCGAGCAATTTCCTCACGCACGAACGACTTGATTTCGGCGAGCAAGGTAGAGTGGTCGGAAATGGCCGACAAGCCCGCGAGATCAGCATCGCGTGATGGCGGTCGACGGGTCATCAAGCGCTGCCGGCGCAGCTCCTCGTAGCTTTGGCACAGCGTGATGACCTTTGCCACTGTGCGAGGGTTTTTGGCCAGCAGCATGGTGAAGGCATCGTCGTCGATGCCTTTCATAACATTCCTGATTCTGTCAAACTCCGGCATGCTCGCGTCGGCTTTTTTGCACAAGTCAAGGATGTCTTCAATGTAGCTCGTGAACGATTCACCGGCCTGTTGTGCCCGTTCACGCAACCGCTGTTCGGCTTGCAGCTTACGGACGGCAGGGCGACCAAACACGTCGACGATGGCAGTCTTGAAATCGGACCACGTCGGGAAATCGGATGCATGGTTGTTGTACCACATGCCTGCCACACCCGCGAGGTAGAAAACCAAGTTGCTCAGCTTGCCTGCTTCGTCCCATTTATTGGGGACACTCACCCGTTCGTAAATCGCGAGCCAGTCCTCCACGTCGGTGCCATCCGCGCCGGTGAAGACAGGAGGGTCGCGGATGCGGGGGACACCGGGACAAGCGGTCGGAGCAGGAGGCGGCGTTTGCTGAGCGGCGTCTTGCGGCATGGTAGATGGCACGGTACGGGATCGAAGCTCCAGGGGCATCGAATTGAGACCGAAGTTGTGGTGACGGTACAGCACCTCCACCACTTTGTTGAGACGTTTATTGACGGCGAGATTGACGGCGCGATGCACGACAGAGCGCAGACTCGCAGACTCTCACGAGCACGAGCACGAGGGGCGTGCTCCCCGAGAATAGGCGAAGAGGGTGACCCACTAGGAGGCGCTTGAGAGGACGACCCATTACAGCGTTCCAATGCTTCCCTACAATACATACTTATACATATACGGTCATGACGGCGACGGCGACGGCAAAATCCAGCCGAGACTGTCCATATAATTGCTATCGCAATAAAACGCACGTTAGACAAAAGCAAGAATTCCAAATATGATATTGTGAAGTATAATGCAATGCCATTAACAAAAGCTTTTTATTTTAACGCGATAGCGTTGAGAGCTCGTGTCGCAGAATTTCCGGTGTCGGTGTCGGCACCGTTGGTTGTGAGCGAAAAATCGAGAAAGAAGCAAATAAAATAAAGAATAAAATCTTCGGACCCATTGAGGATCGAACCCGGGCCGTTCGCGTGGCAAGCGGGTGTCCTACCACAAAGCCACGATGTTACTTGCAGCTGCTTCAGAAAAAAAAACACTACATAAATGTCATGTAATGAAGGAGTCTCCTTAACGCATTTTGTTCGGCAGGTGTCACGACAAAAACGAGCCCACTCGGCAATTTGTAGGCGCATTCATTGGCGAGACCATCAAACTACGTCGAAAAAGGCCGGGATAGTGCAGCCATCGCCGCTAAAAACACACACGAACTTTCAAACAGCTCTAAAAATGGACAACTATGTCCATCTAGCGGAAAACATATCAAGCGAACGCTGGCTTTCTAGAGGAGGCGTTGATCAAGCAAAGAGCAAACGCTAGATAATGTGCTGCCATCTGCGGGGCATTGTGAGAATTATGTCTCGACTCTTTATGGCCTCCGAGATGGCAAGCGCCCGGCGTACATCTTGGAGGCCATGCGATTCTTGTTTTAGATCGAAAACCTCTACCATTTGCGCGCGCGCGCACATGTGTACCTGTGTGCGTGTGTATGTAACAATACAGATTAATAAGTATGCACTTAGTGGTTGAAGTGCGCACTAGGGGCCGGATTTCGCTATCGCGTTCAACTCTTAAAGGCGAAGCTTAAAGGGACGCTAAAGGCAAATATTAAGTCCACGTTGATTGTTGAAATAGCGGTCCAGAAACCTCGTAGCGCTGCTTTTGTGCCAAGGAAGTGCTTATTTTGAAATAAAATCACGTTTTTAGTGGTCCGCATCGTGTTAGCGCGATTCAAATCTCCCGCCTGAAAATACGACTCTCATACCTCACTGCTGCCATGCCTAACGTTGCCCGCTTTTACTGCGCGGCCGCCGACACTAGTAGCAGCCGAGCGGAAGTAGCGGGACCCACAGTAGCAACAACGGGGCGCTGCGGCAAAGACTTGCTCGGATGGGCACATTCAAAGCCGTCACCAAGTTGCGGTTGGTCTCGTAATCCTCAGTACGAAAGTGCAGCGAGCACACACGCAGATGTTTTGACTGTTTAGCACACTGGCACAATGGCATGACACTAAACCACTTCGAGCGTAAGGGTTCATTCCGCGGCACCCAGTGAAAAGACACACCGGTTTCCTTGCTGCAGCACTGGCGTTGTGCACCATTCGGGCATCCGGCAATATCACACGCATGCGGCATTTTGTCGAACTTTCTGTCAGAGCGACCTTCACGAGCGCGCAAAACACGCACGGCAGTACGCGATCCCGAAACTACCACTGAAACGAGCGAGGCACAGTTCGGCGAAAACGGAACCTTTGAACCACGCGCGCCGTTCCCCATGGCAACGCCACGGAGGTTTCGTTTTCCATGAATCAAGCGGAAACGAACAAGCAGCATTTTATTACGTCTTTTGATGCTCGGAATGTTCTTTTTTTACTGCTGCTAGTTTGATTACTAGTGATTTATTGTAGGCCGACTTCCCTACGTCATCGGGATCACTTCGAAAATGTCCCACTCGTGGCGCTCGTCATGTGATACATTTAGCTTAATTTCTCGGTAAGTAGGGCACTGCTGTTGATAACATTGCCGTTTTAGAAGTTGCCATACATTGGGCTTTCACTCTGACATAAATTGTTATTTGCCTTTAGTGTCCCTTTAAGGGTCCTCCAATCTTTTTCACTCAATATTAGTTTTAGCGGCGTCACTTCACTTAAGATCACGATGCATGCATTCGAAAGTTCCTGCGTCACAGCGATATTATGTAGCCCGCATCATTTCGCGGTTTGTAGACAACGATTACCTCGCACGGCATTTTTCATTGCAAGGCGTTCGTGCATCGAACGTGAGACTTACGCGACGGGCACTTCAACCTAGCACGTCATTCATGGCTGGTAGAACGGAATTCCTTTGAGACGACGCAACTGCCCCAATAGGCACCGTCACATAATCACATACGCACCGGCTGACCACAATTATCTTATAATGCACACGCCACTGAATATTCTGCACACCTGGTTTGATGCGCTAACGGGTTATGTTGGTCGCTTTCTTTCTCTCACGCTTCGTCCATACATATGTCACTTTTATAGGCACATAGCACGGCGCATATCACAATAGATCAACAATATTCCCACGTTGCGAGCTCCAAGTAACACAAACACACACGGACATGTGGCAACGCTAATGCCATGGCGTTTGCGGGCGGTAAATCGTACACAGACGCGCACATCCCGACTTCACTTTCACTTCACTGCACACGAATGAACGCGACGACAATCGCCGATGTGGTGACCCTCAGGTGATATGCTTGGTGTATCCGAGCGATGGAGTGAACACACGCCGTGTTGCAACTTGACGCTGCCGAAGCGACGGAACGCGCTACAGCGTTGTGAAACGCTCCGAGCTGCTGCCGCTTCGGTGCACTTGAAACGCGGCACAGTCGCAAGCTTCTACTGCATCGAATGACGACCGGCCAGGATGATGCTGGGTAGCAGGGGCGTAGCCAGAAATTTTTTTCGGGGGGGGGGGTTCAACCATACTTTATGTATGTTCGTGCGTGCGTTTGTATGTGTGCGTGTATATATACGCAAGCAAAACTGAAAAATTTCGGGGGGGGGGGGGGGTTGAACCCCCCCAACCCCTCCCTTGGCTACGCCCCAGCTGGGTAGAGGTGCGCACGGGCTCCGGGTAGCCCGAAAGCCCGAGCCCGACCCGGCCCACGGGCCGGACTCGGGCAGGCCGACGTATTTTCACCTCGGGCCCGGGCCGGGCTCGGGCTACTTGCAGTTTTATCGGGCCGGGCTCGGGCCAGGCGCAAAGCCCGACTCAAGCCCGAAATATAGAGAATGAGCGGGAATTGTTTTCCAGCACGCATACAGCGCCTTTTCCGCGACCGCCCTTTACCGCCTTTCCTTTCCATTCGCTACATTACACAAAAAGGGAGCAGGTAAAGCACTGCCTCTGTTTGCACTCTGACAAACAGAGAAGTAACACCACCTGAGCTAGTGACGGCGCCACGCGACTGTTCGCGTTAGATTTAAGGCCAAATCCCATATGAGTGAAAATGCACGCGACAGCGACGAGCGACCGCAGATCGCCTTCGTGGATCGCCTTCGTGGAGACGTAGATCGCCTTCGTGCAAGCTGACGCTTGCATGGGCATGCCCCATACACGTGACGGCTTTGGTGAGCGAACTCCATTGTTGCTGGCATGAGGCCGTCTACTTGTATAGCAAAAGCGCCGCACTTCGTTGAAGCCGGAAGCGTTGGACTCCTTGCTGTTTTTCGACGACAATTTGTAATCTGTGTAATAGAGACCGTTCGTCGTCTGTCGTATGATCATATTTTATATGCTCAATAAAATGCCAAATTACCGGAAAACGATGTTTTGTTTTCGCAACGAGCCTTCAAAAAGTCGGGCCGGGCCGGGCCCGGGATTATGTTTTCGTAAGTAGGGCCGGGCCGGGCGGGCTCACAGCCCTTTGCCGTCGGGCTCGGGCGGGCCTTCGAAAAAGTCAGCGGGCCCGGGCCAGGCTCGGGCTCAGAAATACGGCCCGTGCACAGCTCTAATGCTGGGCACGTGCGGATAACCGTAGGAAAGAGCTTCTTCTGGAAGAAACAAACACCGCAGGAAATTCGAATTGACGGATATCGGTCTCGATGAAGTGGTACAGCGGTACCTCGCCTCTCGTCGCGAACGGCGCCATGTTGCATTTTTCATTGGTTCGTCTTAACCATTACGTCATGGTAAAGAGCGGCCGTAGTTGGACGCGCATAATACAAGTGGACAGCGGTACAGTTTACTTTTTATTCTTAGCTTCTCATCGACTATAGTTTTTTTTTTTCCGGACTCCCATTTATTTAGTGTCTGCTTGCGTAGTGGGTCAGTGAATGGCTATGCAACTCTGTAAACGACGAAATACGTCAGGGGCTCATTCACGAACTATTGCGTCGTTTAAGTAGCATCAGGTAGCATTGTCATGAGTAAGAGCCCCTCGGAGGCAAAAAGATGAAGAAGCAAGTGTTCGAATCAGCGCGAGCGCGCGTCTGTGGAAAATTCTAGAGCACTCGCGGTACGTGAACCGAGCCGTCAAGAACAGGAAGAGAAGATAGCTGGTAATGTCTGCGTGGGCTCGGCAGAGGAAGGTCGCATCGCCAGCAGACGCACTGGCGACGGGAGCGACGGGCGTTCGGGTCTGCAGCCGGTGACACGGGCGTCCCGAGGTGTGCCCGGCGTACTCGACGGTATTCGAGCAAGGCACCTCGGCGACGCAGCTACCGCGCCCCGCAAGTACGAACGTACCCGGCTCACGCCCCCACCTGAAGCAAGCCACCGAAGGCAGTCCCCGGAGAGCCACGTCAGTGGTGGAACGCCATGCCGAGGGAAGGAACCGACGACGACGTTAGGCCTAAAGGGCCTAGCATTCAGGGCAGCGGACGCCTGCTTGTACAGGCGACGACGGCGGACTCGTCGGACAACAGACCCGACTCCGAGATTGGCGAGAACATCGTGGGCTACAAGTGATGACCGACGGCGACCTACTGGACTTTGGCAACGAACCAATTCATCTGTAACAAGTAGGTCGGCCCAAATCAAAAGCAGCTGTAAGGGGAGCTACAGAGACTGTAGTTAGGACAGTTTAATTAATAGTGAAGTTTGGATCAACTTTAAGTTTATTTGCAGTTTATATTTCTTGTACACTTTTATCATTTTTGAGCGCCGTGTGTTTGTTTATTAAATGTGCTTTGATGTTCGACGAGTCTTTTCTCAGTTCACCATCAGCAACCACCCGAATTCGTGACAAGCATCCTATAGTCCAATCGAAATTTTACCCTTCCCTCAGTTGAGGTCGTTCCCGATTGACCAAACAAAGTGCAGCGCGCACAGCAGCTAGTTCCGCAGCTGTCAACGTCGTGCAGTGGCCAGTCCGAAAGCTCATGGTAATAGCTCTTGCTGGGACAACCATGGTCGATCTTCAGCGACTCAAAGGCGGCCCTATAATCTGTGCTAACTGCTCTGCTTCGCGGGCCACGCGAACAGCTCGTATTAGAAATTTGATGTGTTCTCCATGCTTCACATCAGAAAGGGCACCACGTGACGTTTCAGTGGCTGCCAAGCCACTGCTGCGTCATAGGGAACGAACACGCCGATAATGCCGCTCGAGCAGCTTTTGAAGGCACACAGGAAGATACCATACGACGTTCAAGGTCTGAGGCTGTCAGAAGTCTTCGAGGGCTTGCACAGGAGATCACGCTCTCTCTATGGTGACCACAAAGTAGCCAGACCAATCGGACCAATCCTTAACACCGCCTCTCCTCTTTGATGCATCTCTGCATGCCAACTGGGCTCCACCGAAGAGAGTCTTTAAACACACGTACGCGTTGCAGCGCGTCAACGCGTGACTTAATGACGCGGCGTCGCGCCCTCTCCCTATGGAGAGGGAGGGCGCGCAGCTTTGCGTAGCCGCGCGCCCTCTCTCCACACAGGGAGAGGGTGCGACGCCGCGTCAAAAAGTTACGCGTTGACGCGCTGCAACGCGTATATGTGTTTGGGCCTTTATCGCTTATGGCTAGGGGTGGCATTGACGAAATCTTATTCCTTTCGCATTGGAATAACATTTCAACACTCTTTGCGATGCCTGTCGTTGCGAGGGGACGCTACACCACAACCTGTGCGACTTTCCGGTATTAAATGTGCAGAGACATTCGCTCGCGTCAATTCTAGTGCACCTTGACAATAGACAAAAGTGTGTTTGAACTATTCTTACGTGTCATCAACAGAAGACATCGCGGCTAAAGGCGACCAAGGCACTAATGAGGTTTTCAAGAAAAAAATTACACCATCTCCCGTAAAGGGAACCATGTGGGGATGCGAAGCAGCGCATGCGTCGACTTAAAGTTTCGTTATTGCTGAGAGATGTAAGGGGGAAAGGCCACAGCGTCTTACCCAGCCCCTTAAACTGGCCCGAACGCGCTAGCGCGTGCCAGCGCGTTCTGACTAGGATACAACGCGTTGGTTCATCGCGCGTCTGCAGAATCTCGTTCCCCAACGCCATCACATGATTGCGGAGAGAGTGTAAGGGGGAGAGGCCACAGCGTCTTAACCTGTCCCTTACACAGGCGCGAACGCGCTAGCGCATGCGAGGAAACATGGTTCCCGACCGGACGGTCGCCGATGGAAGGACGGACACAGCCCCGAGCAAAAGCTGCTTCGCATCTAAAATGGACTTGGACAAGCGGCTGTGGCAGTAATGTGGCGTACTACTCAAGAATGACGGACTGTGACTGACTGTTTGTTATGGGTTGTTTCTCTTTCCATCTTTCAATACCCCCCGTCCTGTTGCCATGCGTGAGGTAGCAAACCGGTTATCCAAAATTGGTTAAAGGGACTGTCTACCGTCCTTCATTGCTTTTCTGTTTTGTACCGCAATAGAAAGCGTACCGTCTGAAGTGTCCAACTTTGCAGTGGTTTCTTTGGAAAGTGAGTAGAAATTTTTAAAACAATTTTTCGATCTGCGTTCGGTCATCTTCCATTGGCGTGGAACATGCCCACAACACTGGTTGGTGGACGCGATGACGATTGTAGTGCCGTTAAAAATTAAAACCGAAAGCGCATGTGATTTTTCTAGGATTACTTTATTTTCGCTGAACACTATTGTAATGAATGTAACAGTCGTTTTCAGCGCGCTAGCAGTTAAATGAAGCCTTATTATACGATTACAGAACACTTGTTTTGCTGTAAGCGCAGTCTATGCGTTTGTTTTAGCACTGCTGCCGCAATCCAAGCCAAGTCTCTTCATCAAAAAGAGACAATAAATGCGCGCCTTCACAGCGCAGCACATGTGAGACATCCTAACAACAATACAGCGGCACAGTACGACCAGCGCAGAGACCCGCATGGCATAGCGCCTGAGTTGAAGCAGACGAAATCGAAGACTGCACCGCAAGCAGCTCCACCGGGCGCCTTTTTGGATGCGTAAGAAAAAAAAGCAAAAAAAAATATTTTCTGACGCAACCGAAAGGTGCCTCAGTGCGTAAAATGCAATTTCAAGTTATACTTGTTTGTTTTTAAGCAAAATGAGTCTACCTGCGAGGATATTTTCTCATACCAGTAGATTGAACCACATCGCCGTTGGGTGACGCTAGCGGTCATTCTTTCACGATTTTCAAACTCAAATTAAAAATATAATGCCTTTTTTATGGGGCAAAAGCATGCTCGTTGCCGCCGATGTGACGAACGATCTTCTTATTTTCAGCACAATCAAAAATTTTCCGAGTGGTAGACAGTCCCTTTAATATCCCTGCCTTCAGTTCTCTGCTATTTCTGCTTACACCTCGCTCATTCTTCTAGTCACTGGCTTGCGGTCAAGATAACATCTCATTTTATCCCTCACCGGCAGTTCATCCGAAGATAAGTTACATGTACCACGCATTACTTGGTTCCACAATACGTGTACATGTTGACTTAGTTCTCTTGCAAAAAAATATTATTAGTCGTCCTATGAAAGCGTAACAGTTTATTTTTAGTGGAACGTCTGCTGGAAAGGTGGACCAAACTATGCGGGGAGTAAACAAAATTACGTATTGTACCGCTGTAGTGCGTGCTAACACAAGATAAACTTGATTGCTTTGTCAATGACGCAGCTAATACATGCAAGTCTGCTGGATGTAACGCTGCTCTACTTTATGTGTTGTTGCAATAGCAAACGGGCACATTTCGCGGCCGAAATCATTCTAACAATGGAAAGTATAGCACGTAAGAGAAATGCGCATAAAATATGTAAATTTTATTGTATCATTGTTTTCAGCAATTTTTGATCAATCAGCGTGCCATGGGAATAAGAAAATTATACCGTTTGGAGAAGATTCTACTTCACCGATTATGTACATGGACGGCTGAACACAGGAGGAAAAATAGGAGCACACATGTGCGTAGTAAAGTGTAGCCACGGTTAAATTTCCTGCGGCAGTTTCTATATTTTAAGTCTACAGTAATATACTTATGTTTTCTAAATAACTTCCTGACGTTACGCAACTGAAATGATCAAGTGATGCTAACTTAAATACACGAGCTTTCGTACATTAAGCTTTCGTACTCGAAAGTCAGAGTAAGCTTTATTTCCTGTAATTATATTGTTACGTATACCACGACTGAAGGGGCCGTTTATTTGTTCGCGAAGGTGAGCGCAGAAGCGGCCAACAGGTTGTTGTTGTTGTTGACCTCTCGTCATGGCACATACCCAATGGAGGGGATCGGCCGAGTAGATGGTGAATTCGTCCTATATTTTCTGTATGTTGTGACTTCTTGTTACGCTACTTGTTTTGAATTAAAGTGCCAATTATGAGTAATGAAAAATTTTAATGCTCATGGAATTTAGCAAGATATTCTTTTAGTCGCAATGATGTATTCCTGAACAGCAAAGAAAACATCCCTGTGGCTGTACCCCAGGGTAGTGGCCCCGAAAGAAAGAAGAATGGATTCCGATAATTCCAGGCCCAGTTTTCGAAGAGGTGGTACAAGTATTCCTTTCGTGAATGTGTTGAACCGGCGACATGATACGAAAAATTGACTAATCGTTTCTTCCTGAGGTTGAATCCCCCAGCGTCGTCGTCCTCTTTCTCTAGCTGCAGCTCGGGGCGGCCAGCACGTTCACTCTTTCAAGTAGAACTTTTTGCTGGGCTAGTTGGTGCATGTTTAACGAAAGGAATCAGGCGCAAAAGAGACGAACACAAGAAGTGACATGGATGAACGCCTAATGACAACTGATTTTATTCGAAGAAAACGGGAATACATATAGGCTCACATTTCTACAGCGCTGATCACATGGTGTTCTTAAAAGCGATAAAACTATACGTGATGACGTGTCTTTGACAAAAAAGGACATATGATCAATAACACGTGGTGTATAAGGCCAAAGCAACATGAATATGAAAGAGCAACAATTGAATAGATGATAACAGCAACAAAAAATGCAAACAGATCACACGAAACCACCCATAAAAAACATTTTTCCTTTTCCAGACATGCGCGGTCGGTATACCACCTAATGCGAGAAGTTACTTTACCCCAGTGCTTCTAAAAAGGAGATTTCGCATTCGTATAAGACTTTTTGATGGTTCGCTGACGCAATTTACGCCCTTTCCTTTGATACAAAAGGCTTCTTTGAGCTCGCGTGCAACTTTGTCTCGACTCCTACCCAAAACCAAAGTTTCCTTTAGACGAGGAACGCACCCGCAGGCTTTACAATGAATTGCTAAATTGGACCCAGTACCTTTGTCAAGTCAACGCTCATGTTCTCTCAACTGCTCATTTAGACAACGCCCCGTTTGTCCTATGTAAATCTTATTGCATGACAGCGCGATCTGATACACCACATTTTCCGTGCTCGTGACAAATGGTCTTGCGCGTGTGGATTCCGCAGGTCTTCTAGTTTACTACTTTTTTACCTGGGTGCTACGTTAGTGCAGTTCGAGGATCGAGTGTACAGTCAAAGAAAGGGCATCTGTATAGGATCCTGTGTAGCCCCAGTGCTAAGCAGTATCTTCCTGTCTGCAGTTGATGGAATTTTAGAAAAGATGGTAGACAAAAGGAAGGTACTTAAAGTATTTCGGTACGTTGACGACTTTTTAATAGTGTTAAACAAACAGGATCCATCAGAACATCCAGGCACTGTAGAACAAATTGTGGAAGTGTTCAGAGAAAATAGTCACGGTTGGAATACACTTACGAACTACCAGAAAGCAATAAGTTACAATTTTTAGAAGTGGAACTAACCTTGGGAAAAGAAGAGGTACACTGGATGTACAACCCCCGAGCACAAAAAGAGCTCTTGTCTTATCAGTCAGCGCACTGTGACCGTTAAAAGAGGCATCGCCACGGCGGCATTAGAGTCCGCTATCAAAAAATCATGTCAACATTGCATGCAAAGCAGTTTTCAACACCAGATTGAACACCTACAAAGGGCAGGCTATCCCCACACATTGCTCACAGCAATAGTGGAGTCCTTGCTCCAGAAAATTAAAGCCAAACAAACAAGAATACACACACCAGAAGAATACAGGAGTGTGAGACCAGTAGTACTACCCTACTCTCACCGCGTAGCTCACAACCTGAAGAAAGTCGCAAATAAGTACAAGGTTCCGGTAGTGTTCTCAGCCCCTTTTAAACTTGCTTCCCTGTGCCCTAGGATTAACAACAGGAAAGAAAACAAGAAGACCTGCGGAACCCAGCACGCAAGACCATTTGTCACGTGCAAGGAAAATGTGGTGTATCAGATCCCGCTGTCATGCAAAAAGATTTACATAGGACAAACGGGGCGTTGTCTAAATGAGCGGTTGAGAGAACATGAGCGTTGACTTGACAAAGGTACTGGGTCCAATTTAGCAATTCATTGTAAAGCCTGCGGGTGGGTTCCTCGTCTAAAGGAAACTTTGGTTTAGGGTAGGAGTCGAGACAAAGTTGCACGCGAGCTCAAAGAAGCCTTTTGTATCGAAGGAAAGGGCGTAAACTGCGTCAGCGAACCATCAAAAGTGTTATACGAATGCGAAATCTCCTTTTTAGAAGCACTGAGGTAAAGTAACTTCTCGCATTAGATGGTATACCGACCGCGCATGTCTGGAAGAGGAAAAATGTTTTTTATGGGTGGTTCCGTGTGATCTGTTTGCATTTATTGTTGCTGCTATCATTTATTCAATTGTTGCTCTTTCATATTCATGTTGCTTTGGCCTTATACATCGCGTGTCATTGATCATATGTCCTTTTTTGTTAAAGACACGTCATCACGTACAGTTTAATCGCTTTTAAGAACACCATGTGATTAGCGCTGTCGAAATGTGAGCCTATATGTATTCCCGTTTTCTTCGAATAAAATCAGTTGGCAGTAGGCGTTCGTCCATGTCACTCCTTGTGTTCGTCTCTTTTGCGCCTGATTTCTTTCGTTAAAGGTTCACTTGTCTTCGTTGTCCTCGCAGGCACGCGCAACATTCCTCTCCACGCAGACGAAGCCCGCCGGGCGAGTTCATTGATTCATCTTGGTGTGCACAACTTCAATCGAGCGACATGGATGGCTTGGGTTTTAGCAGTTCTTCTACCACTTTTCGTGAGGCGAACTACTATGTACGTGACCTCCGTGAGTTTCTTAATGACAACAAACGGTCCGCCATATGTGGCCAAGAACTTTTGGCATAACCCACGTCCCCGTACCGGAGTCCATAGCGACACTAAATCGCCGGGACGATAAGTTCCAGGACGATGGCGCATGTCGTAGCGTGCTTTGAATTTGTCTTGCGATGTCACAGTGCGTAAACGAGCAATACGACGCGCCTCTTCCGCAAGGCAGAGTGTTTCGGCGACAGAGATGTTTTCGTGCGTAGAGAAAGGCCAAACTGTGTCGGTTGTGTGCCGTGGCGGGCGTGCATACATCAAGAAGAAATGACTATAACCAGTTGTCTCGTGCTTAGCGGTGTTCGCGTACGTTATGAATGGTAGCACGTCATCCCAGTTCTTGTGGTCGGACAAGACATACATAGAGAGCATGTTTACAATCGTTCGGTTGGTGCGCTCCGTGAACCCATTCATTTGCGGATGGTATGGCGACGAGTGACGCAGGTGGGACTCACACAGTCGAAGCAGCTCCTCTACGATATCCGCCGTAAATTGTCGTCCACGATCACTAATGATCAACTGAGGTGGGCCATGTTGGAGCATAATATGGTGCAACAGGAACACCGAGAAGTCGATGGCAGTTGCGGAGGGCACGGCTGCCGTCTCGCAGTAGCGTGTGAGGTAATCGACACATACATTTACCCAGCAATTGCCTTGCGCTGATTTGGAAAAGGGCCCACGAGGTCAATGCCCACTTGTTGAAAAGGTGTGCTTGGAGGTGGCACCGGCTGTAGGAGAACAGCCG
Source organism: Rhipicephalus sanguineus (assembly GCF_013339695.2). NCBI lineage: Eukaryota > Metazoa > Arthropoda > Arachnida > Ixodida > Ixodidae > Rhipicephalus > Rhipicephalus sanguineus. The sequence continues at coordinate 137,035,531 of NC_051185.1, forward strand.
GAGCAGCAGATGGGCGTTTGTGGCGCTGACACTGCGTGCAACTGGCCACATATACTTCGATAGACTGGCGCATTCCAGGCCAATAAAAGCGTTCCTTAGTGCGGTAGAGCGTCCGCGCAGAACCTAGATGCCCGGACGTAGGATCGTCGTGCATAGCACTTAGAATCGCTGGCCGAAGTCGTTCCGGCACCACCAGGAGGAAACGTGCGCCAGTGCTGGAAAAGTTCTTATAGAAAAGTCCATAGCGTACACAAAAACTGCGTGCTGTAGGAGCTGTGAAGAGCAATGCTAATTTAGTGTCCTTTCGCTGTTCGCCCTTGAAAGTGCTGAGGTCTGCAAATTTCGGCGACACGGAAGCCACAAGGTGGTCGAAATCATCGGCGTCACCCTCTGTAGTGCTGAGTGGCATACGTGAAAGGCAGTCCGCATCGGCATGTCGTCGACCACTCTTATACGAGACGGTGAAGGTATATTCTTGGAGCCGAGCGCCCAGCGTGCTAGACGGCCACAAGGGTCACGAAGGTTCACAAGCCAACACAATGAGTGGTGGTCGGTGATGACTGTGAATGGGCGCCCATACAGCTAAGACCGAAACCGCTGAATCACAAATACTACCGCGAGGCATTCTTGCTCTGTAACAGTGTAATTCTGCTCTGGCCTACTCAGGGACCGACTTGCGCATGCGATCACGTGTTCGCAGTTACCGTAGCGTTGAACTAGGACGGCGCCAATTCCTATGCCACTGGCACCTGTGTGAAGTTCTGTCGGAGCTGAAGGGTTGAAGTGCTGAAGAACAGGCCGTGACGTCAGGAGGAACTTCAGTTGACGAAAAGAGGAGTCGCACTCCGGAGTCCACTCAAAGGGAATGTTCTTTCGGAGCAGACATGTCAGCGGATACGCGACGTCGGCAAACTTAGGTATAAAGCGACGAAAATAGGAGCAAAGCCCAAGAAAACTACGGAGCTCCTTAACAGAGCGCGGTGCACTGAACGCTTCCACGGCTGCTGTCGTCTGGGGATCTGGGCGGATGCAATCTTGATCGACGAGGTGTCCGAGCACAAGGGTTTGGCGGTCTCCGAAGTGGCACTTCTTTGAGTTTGGAACAAGGCTAGCGTTTCTGATACACATCAGTACAATATCCACACGTGAATTGTAGATGTAGATGTGGATCCTGTTCTGCTGGCTCACACCCACTCAGGGGGATTGGCCAAGAATCGGGCAGCTTAAAAAAATTATTTAAGATCTAGTGATGAGAATAACTTGCTATTTTGTTTAACAAAAAGTTTTTTTACAAGTTAATTTTGTGAGAATAACAATTAAAAAAAAGGCAATAAAAAGGTGGGTGGAATTTGTTTTCATCAAATAGGAAATACATAAATATATAAACGAATCTTCCTGTTTGCTTCTGGTTAATTGTGTTCGCTGAAGGTGCGGCCAAAGATGACGACTTCGTCGAGATAGCACATGCAGATGCTCCACTACAAGCCGCAAAGGATAGTGTCCATAAATCTCTCGAAAGTCGCCGGAGCGTTGCACAGCCCAAATGGAATCACGTTGAATTCAAAAAGGCCGTCAGGGGTTATAAAGGCAGTCTTTTCCTTATCCTCAGGATGCATCGGAATTTGCCAGTAGCCGGATCTTAAGTCTACGGAGGAAAAGTAAGAGGCCTAATGAAGGCAGTCGATGGCATCGTCAACACGTGGAAGTGGGTACACGTCCTTTTTCGTTACAGCATTCAATCGGCGATAGTCGACGCAAAATCTCCAAGATCCATCTTTCTTTTTAACAAGAATCACTGGAGCTGCCCATGGACTCGCCGACACTTGTATGACTCCTTTTTTCATCATTTCTTTTACCAGCTCGCTAATAATCTGACGCTCCGTGGGTGAAACGCGGTATGGCTTCTATCTAATCGGATTTGCCGAAGCGGTGCTGATGGTATGACGTGTCCGAGAAGCAGGAATCGAGGGCGCTTTGTCCTTCTGTGCAAAGTCGAATACAGAGACGTGCTTCGAAAGTACATCCACCAACGTTCGGCGTTCACTCTTACTCAGCGACTTATTCACCATTGACAGAAGAGCCGTTTCCGAACTGTGACTACGATGTTCTTCCGGCACATCTGTAAGCTCCGTGACCGATAAGGCCGCGTGTTTTCCGCTAACGACGGCTAACTTGAGACCATCGGGAAGCAAAACCGGCTCCGTGGAACAATTGACAGTCCATAAGTCAGTGCGTCCGCCTTTGATCGACACCACACAATGTGAAACCAGGACATTCTTATTCATACAGTTGATGTGCATTGGTTCAACGTTGGCATCAAAGCTGGTGGAATGGTTGCCGCTGCAAACAACAGGAACACGAACGGTTGATGATGGAGGAATGATGGTGTCGCCACAGACACACAATGCCGTCTCGCCATACGCAGGGTTTTCCAGAAGTGCTGACGGTACGTGTCCACTTAAGGATATCGTTGTCGGGTATCCGTGAAGAACGACACCGTGTTGAACGCGAACGGGAAACGCCCCGTCTCTTTATTTGCTCTCGAATATATACATGTGCCTGTATGGCACGCATGCGCAGGGCACTGCCCCAGTAGGGGCGGCATGACAAAACGTAAACACGATTACATCTGCACGATTACGCCACATCTCCCCTTTTTAAACAGAAGAACTTAAAAACCACCGTAAGAAGCATTTGTTGTTGCATTCAAAATAACAGAACAGAATGAAAAGAGCCACACACAAATCAAAAGGTACCTACAACACTACATTCAGAAATACCATAACGGTCTGGTTTCCTTACAATTCTACCGAAGCGGGTGACGTATTCGCCTGCGACCTGTGGCAACGGAACGTTACTCCGATCGTCTGTGCGATCACCTTGGAGGGCTTGGGAGTTGGGCTGGCTGCTAGCAAGTGGGTTTCCCAGGCTAGGGGGAAAGTCGTACGACGTGTCGTAAGATTCTGGGACTCTGTTTGGCGCTTGCTTGACTAGCAGTTTCCGGTTACGTCCGATCTGGAGGCCGCTCCCCAAACCGACAACATACGACCGTGGCCGTTTAGCGCGCCGACAGATGACGCCTTCCCGTCTGCAGTCCTTGACCCAGACAGTGTCCCCCGGCGCCAATGGGACAAGGTGGCGGACAGCGTGGCGGCGATCGTAATTTTGACTCTGCTTGTCCCGGACAACCGCATCCTTTTTCCGCACCTCTTTCAGGTTGGGCGTCTTTGGAATCAACCTGTCTGGGTGGAGAGGCAGGGTGGTACGAAGCCGCCGTCCCATGAGCAGCTCCGCTGGTGTTCTGACTAGTAGTCCCGGGGTGTCCCTGTAGGCTAACAGAGCCAAATAGGGATCATGAGACTTTAAGAGTAGCCCTTTTACTGTTTTCACCATTCGTTCTACCTCCCCATTTGCCTGCGGGTACCTCGGGCTACACGTCACACTCTTAAATCCATAAGCCCTCGCGAACTCCTTAAATTCCTCACTAACGAATTGAGGACCGTTGTCTGTTACCAGCACTTCCGGAATACCGTGCCTTGCAAAGACATCTTTTATGTGACTAACAATGCTGGCGCTGGTAGGAGATGTCAGCAAACATATCTCTGGAAAGCGCGATAGATAGTCCACTAAAAGCAAGTAGTTCCGGCCATGGAGGTGGAAGATATCTGCTGCGACCCTTTACCATGGTCGATTAGGTGTCTGGGTGGGAATCATAGGTTCACTCGGCTGGTCTCTAAACTGCGAACAAACGCGGCAATCGCCAACCACGGTCGCAAGTTCAGAGCTCAAACCAGGCCACCAAACGGATTCTCTTGCTCTCGCCCTGCACCTCACGATACCCTGATGGCCTTCGTGAAGCAGACTTAACATTCTATTCTGGAGCGAGTGCGGCACAACGAGGCGCGTGCCATGCATGAGCACTCCTTTGCACACGCTCAGAGTTGCACGATCCTGCCAATATGGCCTCAATACGTTTGACATCGAAGTTAGGCCCGGCCATCCTTCACGAAGATAACGGCACAGCGTACGGCAGGTCTCGTCCTTTGCCTGCTCTTCGGCTACCAGTTGAAACTGGTCCGACTCGCTCAACTCTGACAACACCCCCGAAACAAACGCCTTGACCTCCTCTACATAAAGGACGTTCGTACTTTTTTTCTCTCGTGTAGGCGCTCTAGAAAGTGCGTCAGCAATTTCCAAGTTTTTTCCTGGAACAAATTCCACCTCCAAACTGAATCGCATCAGACGCATTCGAAATCGTTGAATACGCGGCGGTAACAGATCAAGCGGGGTCTTTCCTAGCAATGTGACTAGTGGTTTGTGATCAGTTTCTAGCGTTATGTGCAGCCCACGCACGTAACTTTCAAGACGTTCGGCCGCCCAGGTTAGAGCTAGAGTCTCCTTTTCAATTTGCGCATAGCGCATTTCTGTTGGTGTCAATGATCTGGAAACAAACACAACTGGCCGTCTTTCTTTGTTTGGTTGTATCTGAAGCAGAACTGCTCCTAAACCGTACGGAGGTGCGTCCGCAGAAAGAATAGTTTGATTACGCGGATCAAACTTTGCCATACACCTATCCGAACAGATAGCCTGCTTTACGCTGTCAAAGGCTATCTGCTGAGGTGCGGCCCAAATCCACTCCTTGTTCCTTTGCAGCAACTGACGTAACGCGGTCTTATCTGCTAAGTCTGGGATAAACCGCGAGCAATGATTTGCGAGACCAAGGAATCGGCGCATGTCACTTACACTTTTCGGTGGCTTCATATCACTGATCGCCCCAACTTTAGCTGGGTCCGGCCGTATGCCATCTTTACTCACTCGGCATCCCAAAAAAAAGCTCTTTTACACTGAACTGACATTTTTCCTGATTCAAGGTTACGCCGGCTTCTGCCAATCGGTTCAAAATCTGGAACAGTCGCTCATCATGCTCTTTCTGAGACGAACCAAAGACTAGTACATCGTCCATTAGGTTTACGACATCCGGCACTCCATCAAGGATTTCACACATCTGCCTTTGAAAATACTCAGGAGCAGATGTTATTCCAAACGGCAGACGCTCAAAGAAATAACGTCCAAAAGGAGTGATAAATGTTGTCAGTAGCTGACAGCCCTTGCTTAGCTTTACCTGATTCCGAGTTCGCGTCAAGTTTAGAAAACACCCATTGCTCCGCTAAGCAGCCCAAGTGTCTCATCAACACTGGGGAGCACAAACCGCTCACGTTTCACACTCTTATTGAACTGCGTGAGATCGACACAGATGCGAACTTGCCCGGAAGGCTTCAAGACGGGCACTATGCCAGCACACCACTCCGTCGGCCCTTCCACTTTACGAATGGCTCCGTTTTTTTCCATTTCCTGTAGCTCGCATTTCACGCCATCCCTCAGCGGGATGGGTATACGACGAGCGGTGTGAATGGCATAGGGCACTGCGTCTTCTTTGAGACTAATACAGTATTCTCCTTTCATGCTACCTAAACCGCGGAACAAAGAAGGGAAGCGCGTTTACACAGCTTGATGGACTGAGGCCTCGTCTACAAATTTCACTATTCCTAAAGCTTCTATTGCTGGCAAGCCTAAAATGACATTACTCGCCGAGTTGACGACAAAAACATCCTGCCTAACCTGACATCGTCCCCACAGAATGTTGGCAGTGAATTTTCTCTTTACGTCTAACACTTCACTGCCCGGTCCCTTCAAAATTACGTTAGACTGCTCAAGATCTTTCGGTACACCAGAGAAGGATGCTGGAACAACGTTTACCTCTGCTCCTGTGTCGACTTTAGCAGACACAGTCATCCCGTCAATAGCGACTTGAACAAAGCGAGATCTTGCAAACGTACCAGCTAAAGTCTCAACAAAGTAAGTTACACTCTTTCGGTCTAAATGCTCACTCGAAGCAGTGCACAGGCCTACCTCGGAGGGTACTTGCTTCTGCATTCGTGAAGTCCTGCCTTTGTGGGCACACCGCAGCGAAGTGTCCCCGTCGTTGGCACCCGTAGCAGATTGCACCTTTTGCAGGACACGATGACTTCCAATGACGGGTTCTGCCACACGCCGCACACTTTGGGACGTCTCTGTTGACCCGTTGGTCCTCTGCCCGCCCCCGAGCTTCTCGTTGATGAACTGCGCCGACCTCAACGCCGGTTGCTTGGTGGTACGCACTGCTATGAAGTTCCTGTTGTTGTTGTACCGCTTCTTTCGTTCTTGCCCTCGACAGTGCGGTTTTCAGATTCAGTGCTGCATCCATTTGAAGGGCCTCGGACAGCTTGGTGTCCCGCAGTCGAACGACGAAACGGTTGAGGATCATCCTCTCTTTCATCTCGCCATAGTCGCACCTATCTGCCAGCGTATGTAGCGCCGTCACGTACTGGTCCACCGATTCACCTGCAGCTTGGTGGCGACGATGGAAGCACGCGCTTAAGTAGACCAGATTCCGTGTGGCAACGAAGTATGCGTCAAAGCGTTTCTTCACGAGTTCGTAGTCCTTTGACTGTTCTTCCGATAATTCAAAGGTCCGGAATATGTTGCGAGCCTGTCTTCCCATCGTATACATCAGCGTACATACCTGGGCCTCCCCAGTGCGCTCACTAAGGCCGGAAGCAAATCGATAATAATCGAAGTCTTGTACCCACGCCGGCCACTCTGACACCTTGTCAAAGTTGAAGCTTGTTGGCGGTTGTACCGGAAAGGGCTGGCAGAAACCCGCATTTTCTGCACTCGCCATGGCTCGAAACGCAGTGCGCTACACTTCTGACACCATGTCGGGTTTCCGTGACGAACGACACCGTGTTGAACACGAACGGGAAACGCCCCGTCTCTTTATTTGCTCTCGAATATATACATGTGCCTGTATGGCACGCATGCGCAGGGCACTGCCCCGGTAGTAGCGGCATGACAAAACGTAAACACGATTACATCTGCACGATTACGCCACAATCGTCCCCGTGCGGCAGTCGACAGTGGCACCGCACTCCCGCAGAAAGTCCATACCCAAAATAACATCATGTGTAGCCCGGGAAATAATCACGAATTCCGTCGTAATAATGTGGCCTGCCAGAAACTCGTCAGCACTACACACACCAACAGCCTGCAGTGGCTCACCACTCACTCCGCAAAACTTCGACGCTTTATCCCACTTAAATACAACCTTTCGTCCCAACGTATTTTTAAAACAAGCACTCATGACCGAAATTGTTGCCCCCTTGTCTACCAAAGCCATCACTGGCACATCGTCAACAAAAACACGCACTTTGTTCTTGAGCATTAACACAGGAGGTATTTCTCGCATTAGCACATCTCCGGCGACCTCACCTCCATCGGCCGCGCTTACTAGTTTTCCGATGGCAAAGGAGACGTGGTGCGACGCAGCGGTGAGGGTGAACGTGGAGCACGAGGACGTGGTGGTGGCGTCAAACTCCTGTCAGATGTCGGGGAGCGATTCCGGAAGCTGCGTGCCCAATAATCGTCGCTAGGCGGAAGGTGTGTTGCTCGCGGGACGTCGTGAGGTCGTCCGGAAGGTCGTGTAAATTGCGGTGCTTGGCCATACCGTGGGGCTGCGCGACGGTTGCAGAACCGCCAGATGTGTCCTGGACACCGCAAGAGTAGCAGACTGGGAGAGGTCGAAACCTTGATTGTTCTTCGATGAACCGAGCCTCATCATCTCTGGTGTAGCGGGTCGGTTCGTCTCGTACATCATAGCGATAGATGTCTCGTCGCGAGGAAGGCGGACGCTGAGCGCGCCGGTCATAGCTGGGAGCTGGAAAGCGTGAGGTCTTCTTGACTGTGGGGCTGCGTTGTACTCTACAGCCGCTGCGCTAACCATCGGTTGCCAAGGGGCCGGAGGGGTCGGAGAAGTCACAGCCTCCCATGGCACATAGACAGAATGGTGGTCGACTGCTGAACGTGACAGCTCTTCATAGCGGGAAAGTTCTTCGCGGACGATCTGTCGGATCGTCGAAGACAGGTCTTGGCAGGAGCTCGTGTCGACGCTTGCAACCGTCGTAACGTTTGTCAACCGGCCAAACTTTGGAGCAATCCTGCGCATTTTGAGCTTTTCAGAAGTACGGCAATGCCGAATGACCTCTGTCACAGAGCTCAGGTTTTCTTTTCCGATGAGGAAATTATAGACATCTTCGGCAATGCCTTTTAGCAAATGTCCGACTTTGTCTTCCTCTGACATTTGAGCATTGACCACCTTGCACAGCTTCAGCACATCTTCAATATACGTGGTGATTGTCTCACCTGGCAGCTGCGCGAGTTGCGACAGTGTTGCGACAGTGTTGCGACAGTGTCTGCTCCGCACGCTTCCCTCTGACGCCCGAGTCGCCGAAACACGCCTTTAGTTGTTGAACAAAATGGTCCCACGTCGTCAGCGTGTCCTCGTGGTTCTCGTACCACACGAGTGCAGTATCGGTAAGGCAGAGACCACATTGGTGAGCTGAGCGCCGGCATCCCAACCGTTGGACTTGCTCACTTCTTTGTACTGGACGAGCCACGCGTCAACATCTTCTTCCGATTTTCCTCCGAAGGGCGGTAGAACTCGATAGTATTGGAGTGGACAGCAAGGTGCTGCCGTGGGAGCATCTCCTTCTTCGGGCATGTCGGAGACAATCTCATCAGATGCCGGGAGGCCGACGAGTCGACGGCTTCGACGAAGCTGCAGCAGTGATGGTTCCGTCGTCGTGAGCGCGTACCCAGCACCTCCACCACGCTGTTACGCTCGAAGGAGATCGAGACGCATACGACTGAAGGGGCCGTTTATTTGGTCGCGAAGGTGAGCGCAGAAGCGGCCAACAGGTCGAATCTCCCTACGTCGTCGTCCTCTTTCTCTATACGATGATGATGTCCTCGTCTTGATGGCGCTCACCCACAAAGGGGGATGGGCCAAGAACCGGGCGGCAGGATGCTTAAGGTAAACACCAATGATACTAAACAAATCTTTAAATTTAGCTTAAAAAATGTAATTGTTGAAGGAGCAAGCGGTCACACTATCGTTTCGGTAGTTTCTAAGATAAATGATAACAGATTTCGAATCAAGATTGTGGACAGAGATTAATATACTAACACGGTAATCTTTTGTTTCATCTATGTAATCGAACACAGCAGATCAGATATCCCTGTGGCTATACCCTAACAAAGTGCCGCCAAATGATAAAATTGCTGGAACATTCATTGCTAATCCTAACTTCTTAAATGGCGCTACAAGGTATCTTTTTCTCTGATTAGAGTAGCGGCGACAAAATAAAAAGAAATGCTGTATTGTTTCAATTTCATTGCAAAACATGCATAACGAGGACGCCTTGAGTCCAGCTTTAATTAGGTAATAATTCAATTGCGGAATCCTACATCGTAATCTGGTGTATGAAACTTCTAACTGGGGAGATAAACACTACTGTTTATTCAAGCAATATCGTAGATGTGCGAAGTCTTTAAATTTTCCAATGAGAATTTGCCTATTTCGCTTTGCAAACAAGCATTTCCGAATCTCAATGCTGTCGCGTAAGCCGTATCTGGTAAAATTGGGATGAGGGGTCCACTCAGGGCGATTGTGGCTTATGAGTCCGTCATTTCGTTCAAAGGTAATCCGCGGTGGCCTGGTACCCATAGCAACTGAACATTTTGTCAGTTTGCCAGTATTAGGTGACTTAACAAACGGATGAGTGTTGAATTTGTTGTCGCAGAAAGTGCAGTACATACTGACAGAGAATCTGTAATTATCACTGCTGTTGATTCGCTTGAGGGAAGTTTGCGTAATGCTAGAACAATTGCCAATAATTCTGCAATGAATATAGGAGTATAATCTGGAAGTCGAACCGAAAAAGACCAGTCAAGAAAAGGAGAGAAGATGCCAACCACAGCCTTTTCTTTTGTTACTGATGCATCAGTCGCAATTACATTGCTTATTTTCTGGTGAGCTATATAATCTTCTAACTGGTTATTTAGATACCGAAATGCCAGTTGTTTCGCATTAGAAGGGAAAATATCGTGAAATTGTATGTGAAGATTTGAATTAGGATTACCTGTTGAGCCAATATATTTAATTTTTACATTCAGTGGTTCTAGCAACGCTTGTACAAATATAATCTGTGGGATGTGTAGTCGCGACCAATGTTTTTCAAGGAATAAACTCGGTTCTTTAGTAAAAACGTAAAATGATCGTCTCTGAGGCGAATCGTATATCTTTAGGAACGTTTGAACAGTAAGTAATTTGAATATATTTAACAAAGAAGGTAGTCGTGCCTCCATATGCAACACATTGTTAGCAACAAACTTTGGAAGTCCAAGGCACAAACGTAGGGCTTCCCTTTCCAATAGTACTAGGGGTCTCATTTTATAAGTTGCGCTGCCAGAAAATAAAACGCACCCGAATTCCAAGATAGGCCGCAAATACATTTTATAAATCATTATCTGCAGCTCGGGGCGGCCAGCACGTTCACTCTTCTTCGTTGTCCTCGCAGATACGCGCAATAATATAAAAACATGCATGACGATTGTGGCCACGTAATAGATCCTGGTTGACCCTAATGTTCGAGCTGAAGTGCTGGACAGGAAACCTATCAGAGCCTTCTTCTCAGGATATGTGTTATGCAGCAACGCCTTGTCTCTAGAATTACGAGCGAAATTTAAATTTTCCGTATAGGAATAGAATGTTGCTTAAACAAAGTGCACTTTTTGCGAATTAGTCTCAAAGATGTAGGTCGCTTCCAGAGTTGCATAGACTCAGTAGGGTTATTCCAGAGTTCACTCAGTTGGGCTGTTTTACGTTGAAATCTGCCCTTTCCAATGGTAAGCGGTCATAGTTCACTGCATGGATGCTGCGAAAGATGAGACGTATAAAAACAATTCGCCATTATTTATATATATTATAATGAAAATACTGGGCTACAAGCGGTGCTCGTCGTAATAGTAGCAGCAGGAACTGGACGGGCGCCGGCAGCGTTGCAGCAAAAACACGGGCTAGGCAGCTCCAGCTCGTGCCTCGCGCAGGGCTGGCGATGTGGCTGCAGCGCTAGACATTCCTCTTCACTACAATTCGTCCCCCGTCGGAAAGGAGCCATCCTGGCGACTCACGGTGAACTTATTACGAGCGGATCGTAATAGGGCTTCAGACGCTGTAGTACGTGAACAGTTTCACGACCTAGAAAGCGTTGGTCCGTAGATGGTGTGACTGGTTCGACGATATAGTTCACAGGTGACGTCTGCGCAACAACACGGTAGGGTCCCTGATACTTGGAAACAAGCTTGGAGGAGAGACCAGTAGGGACAGCTGGAATCCAAAGTCACACAAGGGAGTCCGGAAGAAAGTGAGGATACGGGTGGTCATCGTCGCGCCGAGATTTTTGTCTCCATTGGTCGACGGTTGTGAACGACCGGACGAGCTGACGGCATTCCTCGGCGCGGCGGGCAACTTCAGAGATGGGTGTACGTTCGGAGGCATCGGGTCGGTACGGCAGAATGGTATCGAGTGTGGTCGAGGGTTCTCGGCCATATACGAGGAAAAATGGCGAAAAGCCTGTAGTCGCCTGTGGAGCAGTGTTGTAGGCGTACGTCACAAAGGGCAAAATTAGGTCCCAGTCAGAGTGATCCGAGGAAACATACTTAGAGATCATGTCGCCAAGGGTGCTGTTGAATCTTTCCGTCAAGCCATTAGGTTGAGGATGGTAGGCAGTAGTAGTACGATGAACGATACGACATTCGGCAAGGAGTGCGTTCACCACTTCGGAAAGGAACACACGTCCCCTGTCACTCAGAGAAGTTCGCGCGGTGCGCCGTGACGGAGAATGAAGTTCCGCAGGAGGAAAGATGATATGTCGCGGGCCGTGGCAGCAGGCAGAGCGGCTGTTTCTGCGTATTGCGTCAGGTGGTCAACAGCGACAACTACCCAGCGGTTTCCAGAAGCCGTGCACGGAAGGGGCCCGTACAGGTCAATGCCAATTCGGTCGAAGGGCCTGGCCGGGCAAGGGATTGGCTGGAGCGGACCAGAAGCGTGCTGATGAGCAGCTTTGCGTCGTTGGCGCTGTGGGCAGGACTGAATGTGCTTGCGCACAATGGTGTACATGCCTCGCCAATGGAACCTGGAGGAAAGGCCGGCGTATGTTTTGAAGACGCCCGCATGTGCGCACTGTGGGTCAGCGTGGAAAGCTGAACATATTTTTGCACGAAGATGGCAAAGTATGACCAGTAACCACTTTGCGGCCGTCAGACGTGTAGTTCCGGCGATAGAGGAGACCATCGCGAATTTCAAAGTGGGAAGCTTCACGGCGCAATGCTCGAGAAGCTGAAGAAAAAGTCGACGGGTCGGAAAGGAATCGCAGAAGGGCGCTGATCCAGGCATCCTTGCGTTGCTCAGACGCCATGTCGCAGCCTGCTGGGAACGGAAGTGTTTCGTCTACGGCAGATAGGCAGGCAGCGCTTTCGGTTGACACAGGCGAGTGTGATAGGGCGTCGGAATCGGTGTGGCGGCGGCCAGACCTGTAGACGACACGCATGTCGAAATCTTGCAACCGCAAAGCCCAGCGAGCTAAACGGCCGGATGGGTCCTTCAACGTAGATAGCCAGCAAAGGGCATGGTGATCTGTCATTACGTCGAAGGGGCGGCCATAAAGATAGGGTCTAAATTTGCCAAGAGCCCAAATTATGGCCAGACATTCCTTCTCCGTAACAGAATAATTCTTCTCGGCTTTAGTGAGGGTACGGCTTGCGTATGCGACGACGTACTCTTGGAACCCCGATTTGCGCTGCGCGAGCACGGCGCCGAGTCCAACACCGCTGGCGTCGGTGTGTACCTCAGTCGGAGCGGAAGGGTCGAAGTGACGCAGGATTGGCGGTGAGATTAGCAGACAGCGCAACTCTTAGAAGGTATCGTCACAGGCGGGCGACCAAACGTAAGTTTTCGAATCGCTTCGTAGGAGTTGATTCAAGGGAGCGGTGATGGTCGCAAAATTACGAATGAAGCGGCGAAAGTACGAACAGAAGCCAAGGAAGCTGCGAAGTTCTTTTAAAGACGCTGGTCGAGGAAAATCAGCGACTGCCCGAAGCTTGGCGGTGTCGGGAAGAATGCCGTCTTTGGACACATGGCCGATGATGGTGAGCTGACTTGCGCCAAAGCGGCATTTCTTCAGGTTGAGCTGAAGGCCGGCGTCAGTTAGGCACTGCAGTACTTCCTCTAGCCTGCTGAGATGTGTGGGAAAATCTGGTGAAAATATAACTACGTCATCTAAGTACCAGAGGCACGTTTTCCACTTAAGACCACGCAAAAGATTGTCCATCATCCGCTCGAGTGTTGCGGGCGCGTTGCAAAGACCAAGAGGCATGACACGGAATTCGTAAAGACCATCAGGTGTGACGAAAGCCGTTTTAGGTTGGTCGTCAGGTGCCATGCGGACTTGTCAATAGCCGCTCCGTAAGTCGATAGAAGAGAAGAACTCCGCGCCTTGGAGGCAGTCAAGGGCGTCGTCAATTCTCGGTAAGGGGTAAACGTCTTTTCGAGTTATCTTGTTAAGCGACGGTAATCAACGCAGAAGCGAATTGACCCATCCTTCTTCTTAACGAGAACAACTGGAGATGCCCAGGGGCTATTCGAAGGCTGGATGACGCCGCGCTTCAGCATGTCAGCTACTTGGTCGTCGATAACCCGGCTCTTTGTCGCGGACACACGATAGGGCCTTTGTCGCAGTGGCGCATTGGCACCCGTGTCGATGCGGCGACTTACAGCTGACGTGCGGCCGAGGGAAGCATGCTGGCAGTCGAAGGAAGAGCGGAACTCGTCGAGGAGGCGTAGAAGCGGGGCTCGTTGAGAAACGGTTAGCGTGTCGGCGATGGAGCTGCTCAGTACGTCAGGCGTAGTAGTCTGCCGCGAGGAGTCACAGGACACTCCGGCGACGTCGTGTTCGGCGGTAGAACCAGTTGGCAGGTCAATGATGGTAGAAGGGTCGACACTGTGGACACGTCCGACGCACTCGCCACGAAGCAGTGTTAAAGAACATGACTGCAGGTTCGAGACGAGCAGTCTGCTGACGCCGTCACGAATTTCCAATAGGGCAAAAGGCAGCGGGGAGCATTTGCGACGGGCGAAAATGGCAGATCGCGTAAAAAGGGCGCTCGACTCGGCGATGCTGTTGCAGGACACCGTGGCAAGGGCAAAAGAGTGCAGCGGTATTGAAACGTCTTCCGCAACAAATAGTTTGTCCTCGGTTTCAGGAGCGTCAAATAACGGGGCGTCGCAAAGCACTTCAAATGCCACCTCAGCCCGAGAGAAAGTCCCAGCCCCAAATGAGGTCGTGGGAGCACGAATGCAGCACTAACAATTCGAGGACATAGAGCAGGCCATTAATCACAACGCGAGCAGTACATGCAGCGGCCGGCGTGATGCGATCTGCGCTGGCGGTACGAAGAGATATGTTCGATAGCGGTGTCGTAACTTTGTTTAGCAAGCGGCAGAGTTAGGCACTCATCACTGAAACTGCGGCTCCAGTGTCGACAAGGGCGAGTGCAGCGACGCCGTCCACAGATACATCAATAACATTCGTCGGTGAAGGGAGAGGTCTTGGTCGTTTCGCGGGTGACGCAGTTCCTGCCTCTGGAACTGCGGCAATTAGTTTTCCTGCTCCGGCGTGGATCAACGACGACGCATCGGCGATAGCGAGCGGCGTCGAGGCGATGGCGAGCGGCGAGGGCGGTGGTCGGTGTAAGAAGACATCTGGCCGGGGTTCCGAGGTGCTGAAAACGGTGGGCGCGGTGACACATACGGGTCAGAATCGAAGCTCTGGTGGTATGGACGTACGCGCCGACGGCAATATCGCGCGACGTGGCCAGGCAGACCACACGCAAAACAGATCGGTCGGTTGTCGAGAGTGCGCCATTGGCCACTACTCTGTGGGTACCTTGCCTGATCGAAGCGGGGAGTTGGTCGCACTGGAACGGCTGAGGGTAATGACGCAAACGTCTGAGGCGGTGGCCGTGCGGCAACTTCAGCATAGCTGAGAGGCGCATTCACCTCGGCACAGACAACAGGGGTCGGCAACGGCGGAGTGTCGCGGGCAGAAGGCAGGGCCGCGCAAACTTGCTCTTGGATTACCTGGCGAATGTTTGCTGGCAAAGGCGACGGTGGTGGTCCGGCTGGTGATAGTAGAGAAAGCTGACGAGCGACCTCAGCACGTACGAAATCCTTGATCTGGGACAGCAGTGACTCAAGGTCAGGAGCGGTAGCGACGCTCGAAATGGTTTCGTCTGAAATGTGCTGGCGCCGCGTGAGAAGACGCTGTCTGCGGAGCTCGTCGAAACTCTGGCAAAGCTCGATAAGTTCAGAGACAGTGGCAGGGTTCTTCGAGAGCAGCATTTGGAAGGCATCATCGCCAACGCCCTTCATGATGTGGCGTACCTTTCCGCTTCCGCCATGGTTGGGTTGACACGCCGGCAGAGGTCGAGGATGTCCTCGATGTAGCTGGTGAATGTTTCGCCAGTTTGCTGGGACCGGCTTCGGAGTCGTTGTTCTGCTCGAAGTTTGCGCACACCAGGGCGTCCGAAAACAGCTGCGATGCTGGTTTTAAAGGTCGTCCAAGTGGGGATGTCGGCCTCGTGGTTTTTGTACCATAGCTTGGCGACATCCGTTAAGTAAAACATCACGATGCCGAGCTTCATGGTATCGTCCCATTTGTTGCTAGCACTCGCGCGTTCATAGGATTCAAGCCAATCCTCAACGTCTTTTTCATCGGTGCCGCTGAAGATCTCGGGCTTTCGCAGACGCTGGGCACCGGGACACATGGGCGGGGAAGCCGGTGGGGGTGTCGAGACGGCGTCGTCAGGCATGACGGACGGGAGCTTTCGGCTACGCAATTCCAGGGCCGGGGAAAACCGCAGCAGCCTCCACTAAAATGTAATGAAAACACTGGGCTACAAGCGGTGCTCGTCGTAATAGTAGCAAGTGGACGGGCGCGGGCAGCGTTGCAGCAAAAACACGAGCTAGGCAGCTCCAGCTCGTGCCTCGCGCAGGGCTGGCATTGTGGCTGCAGCGCTGGACATTCCTCTTCACTACAATATATATACACATGCGCGGAGGGCAATGTGGCGCTGAGGGTGCACTTGCGAGGCAGGAGTTTAACTATGCGGGAAGCACGAATGTGTTTAAGAATGCCTATAAAGGTTGGCTGTTAGCGGGTATGTTGATGCGAAGGCAGGCGACAATATGGCGGCCATTGGTGCTCGTGGAATGTCTTAACTACTGCGCCTGAAATTGTGCGTCAACCAGCTCAGGAAGGGTGTTATGCATGCCCAGTTCAAATATTTTGGCTATGCTTGTGCTACGAGGAAGGTGCAGAGCTGCGTTAGTTGCGAGGCGGATCGTGGCTTTCATACGTCCGGTTTCTGTGCGGTTCAGCTTGAGATATGGGATGGAATGCGACTAAGCGTGAAAGGACGTACAGCTTGATGATGTCCGCTTCGTCTAAACCATTGTGCATGAAGGATACGCGGCGTAAAACCTGCCACACGGATTGCGTGGAGACCCTCAGCGTTTTCAGGGTATGGTAATTTTGTCCGGAATCTTACAAGAAGAGGCCGAGGATGCACAGGGTGGAGGTGAGGGGGATAGTTGTTCTTTGTAAAGTGCTTTCGATGGTCCAGTTAACGGTTGATTTTGGTCTCATTAGGAGGAGCGGGGGTTTAGCATCCGAGCCCAATAGATGACGCTTAAGTTGAGATGGTGTCGGCTGCTCATGGAAGAGTTTCTCCATTTCCCACCATGAGTAGTCCATGTGGTAATTTCAGCCGCGTACGGGGTATGTTTTAGGTGTGGACTAAGGGGATGAGAGCAACATTAAACAGAAAGAGGGAGAGGAGCGGGCCCAGAGGTGTTGTGACCTGGCCGCGTGTATAAGGGCCCGTGTTTAGGTTATCAATGTGCGAGGAGGCAGTGCGCCTAGAGGGAAGGCACGGATGATAATTTTTGGACCCTACATACAGTTCCGGCAGTTGCCTCAAGATGTCAGCGTTTCGAATTCTGTCAAGTGCCTCAGTGAGGTCGACCGCCAGGATAGATTTAGTCAGGTGGGGTATGGTATCGTCAAGCACGTCATGTGTAATTTGAAGCAGGGTACCCTGCGCAGAAAGATTCGCACGAAACCCTATTATGCTGTGAGAGAAAAGGTGATTGTCTTTCATTTTCCTCGTTAGCTGAGCATGGATAATGTGCTAGAAGACGTTAAGACAGGATGTCAATGATGGGGCGAATATTGTTAATGGTGATGGGTCTGTGAGGTTCAGGGAGAAATATGATTTTTGCGTGCTTCTAAGGAAGAAGGGATGATACCCGCTTCCCAGCATTCGTTAAAGTAGTTCACTAGATCAGTTATAGAAGCATCACGAAGATTTTGTATAGCAACATTGGTAATGTGATTTTCACCTGGTGCTGCGTTGCGTAATTTCAATAGGGCTGCGCAAAATTTCGATTCTGTAATGAGGGCATCAAGCTGGGATTGGGGTGTACCTGTGTGCTCGGCGTGTTTACTAGAAGACCAAGGATAGTATAGCGCGTTTCACCGGCATATGGAAGGCATCGGTGCCGTGCCGATGGTTATCAGTGAGGCGGCGAATGCTCAGACGCGTTTGGATTTAGGATTGCATGGGGTCTAGCGTTTGGCGCACAGAATGTGGAGAAATTATCGCGGAGGTCAAGACAAATCTGAGCCCAGTTAGCTTTGCAAAGGGTGTCGCTGTGCTGTTCTGTGGGCTTGAAGCTGCGCGAGCATGAGCTTTAGTTTCCAGTTGTGCTCTTGTGTTTTCCATCTTTACGTGATGTTATCATGAGCTTTGAGCAGATGGGCGAGCTTACTGTCGATAGCGGGTATTTCTGGGGTTGTATCTAGCGTTTGGGTATACTGACGAATGTGTTTCTGCAACAGATTAATCCTGGAGTCAATGTCAAAGGGGGCCTGTGCTGGATGCGCTTGCATGAATTTGCAGAGCTGGTCCCAAGAACGCGCCTTATGGTAAAATTGTGCCGAAATCGTCGATAATTCACTGCTACGCGAATTAGGTGGTGGTCGCTGCCCAGTGCGGTTTGCGTTCTTTCCCATTGCAGGTCAGTGATATTTCTGCCAATTGTGAGCTTTCGGTTAGTATCGGCAGTCATACTGTTACCAATCCGCGCAGGCAGGTTGAAATCAGCCTGCCTACTTGGTCAGGCGGAGCATCAGCGCTAAATTGTTTCGCACTGTGCCCCTGTGGTTGGTCCGCCGATAGCCCCCAGTCTACGTGAGTGCTATAAAAGTCTCCGGTGATGAGTAGGAGTTCTGATGCGGCGAATTGTGCGGCGGATCTGAGGAGAGGAGGGAGTAACTTAATAGACTGTCGGGGAAGAATATAGCACTTAAGAACAAACGAGCAGAGAGAGAAACGAAGAAAGGCAAGGATGTTAACCAAGATTAAGGGGTACTGTGCAGAGTTGGAGAGCAAAACTTTAATGAGAGTGTGAGCAATAGAGGAAGTAACCTCATGCTGCGCGTATGGTAAAGTTACAGACGTATGTTATCAGGCGAAGAACATCACCGGAGTATGATGGAATTCCAGCGTACTCTGGCAGTTGCCTGCAAGCATTAGCGCCCTGACTAGCGATAATGGACAGATTTAGTTCAGCGTCCGCAACAGCTTTCCGTTGACTCCTGTCAACGAAACATTTTCTTAGTTTTTCTTTGCCATCTGATGGTGTTCATTTCGCTGACGTATTCCCGTCACATAAATAGGTCATGAAGGTCTTGGTGGATCCCGGCATGAAACACTTTCGTGTTAAAAAGTCTCTGATAAGTGTGGCGAGTTGGGCAGGTTGGTAAAGATGCATACCTTCGACTGAGTAGCGCATGAAATACGGATACAAAAGATATAGACGTAGGCAGCACACGCGCTTCTTCAAACCACGTTTATTTCCTAGCACGCAAGAATATATACATCACTAATCACAACATCTCAATCATCATGAAAATTCGTGACATGAAAATTCTTTAGACTATCAAGAAAACCATTTCGTACTACTGCGCAAAATACCACATGCGTCGGACAGCAATGGCAACCCAAAAAACAAGAAATGAAAACAAAAAAATAACACCATCTCCCGCTAAAGGGGACCATGAGGCGATGCGAAGCTGGAGCACTTGATCGTGTTCCGTTGGCTTTTGTTGGGCATGCTTCCGACCTCGCGTCGCGGTACGCGAAGAGGAACACTACGCGCGTCGTGTCTTCCCTCTAGCCTGGCCGTTAATTCTCACAGGGCGAGCGGGGAACGCGGTCTATAGGCGCGCAAGAGGGGGGCAGCGTAGGAGAGGAGAGAGAGAGGGGGAGGGAATGCGCATGCGCTGGCGCTCATCGCGGCGTTGCGCAGGAGAGAATTTCGGCATGTCGAGCCCGCATTTCAGAGGAGTCAACCGAAGCAAGCGCTGGACAACGCGCGCAGCGCTCTACTCGCTTGAAGAAGAGGAGACTAGAGGAGGAGAGCAGCGCATGCGCCGCGAGAGCAGAAGCGAGAACGCAGGAGACGCGCAAGCAGCTGCTGCGAGAGAAATGGAGAGAGTAACGCGCAGCTGTTGGAGAGAGGGAAGGAGGAGAGTAGCGCATGCGTAGTTTGAGTGCGGACTACTAGGCCGCGGGACATACCCCCGAGCAAGAGATGCTTCTCATTTAAAAATAAAATAACGGTTGACAGTACAGTGCTCCAATCAATTAGAAAAAAAACGAACCAAAAATCTTTATACACCCAGTTTCGTCGACCGGAGTAGAACCCATGACCTCTTGGTCCGCGACAACGGATGCCGGGCGCAATATCCACTGCGCCACCACCACACACTATCAAGGCTTTACAAACGCGCCCTTTTATATCTCACACTTTTCTCTCGCAGTGCCCTTGGTCGGCGGGGTGTTGTCGCCATCTGGGAGCGGTAAAGTCAAGTAATTCATCATGACCCTAGCCTCTGCGATTAGCTCCTGCAACGCGTCATTGTTACGCATCCGTCCCATTCGGCGCATTTCCAAGAGGAGATGGGCAATTGTCTACACCTTAACACACCTCGAGGTGGCGACCTTAGCCCAAGCCTCGGCCTGGCCAGAGGCGTTGGGTGCACTCACAGCATTCATTTATACTAAAAATAGCTCTGCGACGCTCGCCTGCCCCGACTGGCTATCCTGACTGCGACACCGCCTTCCCCACTTACGCTCGCCCCTAGAGAAATCATGGGTGGGCTAGGATGGGCGTTTCCCTCTAGTCCGGCCGTAGTGCTCTGTTAACCCTTTGACATGCCGCGGGATGGCGACCTCGGGCCAAGTTCTCCGTCCAATCAGCGACGCTCTTCTGGCCGTCACAACGCTTTCTCTGAAGACGCTCCCACCGTTAACTACTACAGCTACGACAAAGATTAAGCACTGAGCATGGACGTTAGTCTTCGGGATGGCGATGTGCCACTAAGCGTTAACGTGGGTACATCCACGTTAAACGGTGACATAGCTGCCAAACACGAAAAGACATTGTGCAAGCTTTCTTATATCAATGTGCAGTAAACATTCAACTACTTCTTAAGGACACGTTTTACTTTCGTGTTATACCAATTGCTACAACAGAGGGATCAACCATGTTTTTCTATGATGGCGCCGCCGCGCAGTGTAGGCGCCACATTATCCACTGGCGGCGTGTTGCAACTCATACTGGGCGTGACTGTACGTGCCGTAGCGCACAGCTATAACTTGCACGTCAACGATGGCTTCCGCGGTGCCAATACATTCCCCTCCTGACAGCGTGATATGGTGTAGAAAAGGACTGCAAACAAAAATCGCGCTAGTGCCCTTTCTGATGTCCGTGGTCGCAAAAGGTAGCACCAGGCACTTCCGTGCGCGAAAGAGGCTATCTATCTATCTATCTATCTATCTATCTATCTATCTATCTATCTATCTATCTATCTATCTATCTATCTATCTATCTATCTATCTATCTATCTATCTATCTATCTATCTATCTATCTATCTATCTATCTATCTATCTATCTATCTATCTATCTATCTATCTATCTATCTATCTATCTATCTATCTATCTATCTATCTATCTATCTATCTATCTATCTATCTATCTATCTATCTATCTATCTATCTATCTATCTCTGTCTGTCTGTGGCATGCCGTGTCGACGGAAGGACGCATCCCTTGAACATAAAACATAACGACTGTTTTTAACGTAGTAGCAGCAGCGGGGCGAGCATACCGACGCTGCGCTCAGTCGGGTAGCGAAGGAAGAAAAGTCACAGTTTTGCCGCACCGGCGAAGCAATGAATGCGATAGCAATAAATTGGAATGTAACCCGAAGAACGGAAAGCAGCTCGAAATTGCCAGCGCGTCGCTCGAGCCCAAAGGACGCACGATAAGAACGCACACAGTACGAGCGTGAACTATCATGCGCCACAGCTCAAAACTGGAAGCGCACTGCTCAAACATAAAGCAGGACGCACGAAACGAACGAACAGGTACACACAGGATGAGCGCGAACTAACTGTCCTAGTCGTTACTTATTTCTGTTTGAATAGCGTGCCTCTTTCGCAAACGCGGCCGCTGCAGCGTCGAAGCGACCTTCGTACGCTCTGTGACTTCAGCGCAGACATCGTGGGGAAAGCACAAGACATACAACCCTCTGCTGCCCCCACCCCGCCAGCCGCCCCCTTATTTCCTCGAGATAAGCGCACGAAGGCGACCACGCCCTGTAGGGCGAAGAGCAACGGCGTTCGCAGGAACGGGGCGACGATCTTTAATGCGCGCCACGCGTGGACATCACGCCATCTACGGGGTAACTCAGAAAGTATGCTGATGTAAGTGGTGTATACAAATAGCTCGCCGTTAGCACGCTGTTGTTGTTGTTTGTGGTTAAGTGGAGGAAGTGACGCTTATTTCTGCAGCCCAATCGAGAGGCCGGCGCAGCGTTTTGGGGGGGGGGAATGAAAGAGGATAGTGGTGTGTAGAGTTACTGTATATGCTACCTTTAGGTAGCAGAGTTGCGCATCTGTCTTCCAACGCCGCTAGCAACCATGCATTGCGGAGAAGCTGCCGCTTGGGCCAATTTTTTTATTTCTCGACGCCGCCGCTGCAGCGAATTGAATTAACACTAGCCACCGACAGCCAATGTTTATCGCCGGTCTTGGACACGCCAGACAGGTTAATCGGCGACACAGTAGGCATGTCGCCTACAAAACCGAAGTGCGACTTCACCGCATAGCTGTGGTTGCTAGCCGGACCTATGCGCTACTCAGCTACCTAAAGGTAGCATATACAGTGACTCTAGTGGTGTGTAGGATGTCGTTGTGTCTCGTTCGCCATGGCCGGAGCAGCAGGCAAGACGGCAGCAAGGGCAGGGGCGGCAAGTTCCCGGCTCATCTGTAGGCGGCTATGCCCGTCTCGTCCAGGAACTCCACCAGGCTCCGGAGTGCTGGCAGGTGGGGACGCGACGGGAAGAGCAGGTGTTCGAGTGTGGAGGCAGGTAGGCCCTGGCTCCGGTAGGCCGTAGTGACCCTCGAGCGTTCCTGTGCCAAACCAGGAAAGGCACAGAGGAGGTGCTCGAGGGTCTCAGGACCGCCGCAGCGGCTGCAGGCCGGGTATGCGTAAAGACCCTGCGCACGTCGGCGGGCGGCGGCCCACACACAGCCGGTCCGCAGGCGCAGCAGGGCAGACCGATCTCTCCTGGTGAGGCCCGTCTCTGGTAGCAGCTTTGGCTCTCGTTCACTGGCCACCCTTGAGTCTGGGTGGACAGTGATCAGGAGCTTCTTGAGACGGGCCTGCGTGTAGTCCCTGGCCGCGACGGCCCGGGTGATGGGGGTGCCAGGCTGGTGTGCTGCCTTGGCAAGCGCGTCTGCCTCCTCGTTACCAGCTATGCCCACATGGGAGGGCAGCTAGTGGAAGGAGACGGACGCACCAGATGCAGCAAGGGCACGGTACTTGGCCGCCAGGAGGCTTCCGGTCAGTCCGGTGTCTCGATGGTTGGCCAGGATCTGTAGTGCTGCCTTGCTGTCACAGAGGACGGCGACAGGCTTTGATGGGATGTCCTCTGCCAGTAGGTCAGCTGCCAGGTGGAGTACGCTGAAAGACGGTGCTCTTCGTGGCCTAACCGTCTAACGCCGCGCGCTGAAAGCGGGAGGTCGCCCGTTCGATTCGGCACGTCGGAAAGTTTTAGGGCCGTAGCTCCTCTTAGTCTAACCTTGTCTCATGTCAGGCGTAACCGCGGCAGTATCTCCCGAACAGTATAATAGATGGCGCTGTCCCTTAGAGATGCATGCAAACTGCAGTTGGGTGACGATATACTAGATGGCGCTGTCCCATAGAGATAGGAAAAAATAAAAAAATAAAAAAAATAAAAATAAATCAAAGAATAGAAAAATAAAATGAGAAGAAAAAAACGGAAAAAGGAAAAATAATCAAAGCGGCGTATCGCTTTGATTACTGCTGGGCGAAACCACTGAACATTTCACGGTGTACACATGATTGCTTCAGGAGCTTTGCCCAAGCTCTTCATCATTCACCCATGGATATGCTGTAATTTTTCTGAATTATTTTTCTTTGTGGCTTTGATATATATATATATATATATATATATATATATATATATATATATATATATATATATATATATATATACAAGCACATATACGGTGCATGACGGCGGCGGCGACGGCAAAAATCAGCCGAGACTGTCCAATATATTGCTATCGCAATACAATATAACCTCCGAGCTTGGCAGCTTTGTTTTATAGGCACCGTCGGTGACGTAAGCCTCCGGTGACGCTGCGGTGCACTGTCCCTTATCGGAGGCGTGGTGTAGCATGCAGCCGTGTCACGCCGAGTTAGATAGCGACGAGGCGGAGGCTGCGCCTGTTTGTGCGCAGTGTGTCGCCACACCCCCTAGCGGAGTGCAGAGCCCTCAGCGTCTGTAGAAATCTGGGAGGCGTACCAGACGTCCAGAGCGTGTCGTGACCGGAGCGGGCTGCGACGTCGGCGGCTGTGGATAGATAGATGCCTGTGGATGGAGTGGCGCTGCCCAGTTCGTTCGCAGCGTTGTATGCGGGCTTGAGCCGGTCAATCGAGACGCGGACGTTGTTCCCGTTCAAGCGAAGAGTGAAATTTTTGTTGTCGTGATGGACGACCAGGTAGCATAGTGCTTTTTAATCTCACTTAAACAGGGCGGCATGATGATTGAGCAGAAGCTTTTAGGTTTTTTTGATGCTGACGATATTGTCTAATTTGCGGACAGTCGAGATAATGTACAGCGGCTAGCGGATATATGCGGAAGGAAAGGTGAACCTCTTGGACTAGCATTTAGTATAACTAAATGTGGATTGATGGTATTCTTTGATCCTTGTGATCAGGCGGCGTCAATACAGGGCCAAGAAATACCGACGGTAAGCGAACAGAAGTACCTCGGAGTATGGGTAAATGAGAGTTATAGATACACGGCGGTTCAGGAAAAAGCGTCGGCAGGAAAAGAAAAGAGCAATGCTGCAATAATGAAGCACAAAGCGTTGTGCCGATACAATATGTACAAGGTACTTCGAGGTCTGTGGAAAGGTGTAATAACTCCTGGGCTTACTTTTGGGAACTCAGTGGTGTTCATGATGTCATAGGTGCAATCAACAATTGATATAAATCAAAGGCTGTGGAACGCCTAGCGTTGGGTGCTCACAGGAAGACGACGAATGAGGATGTAAAGGGCGATATGGGATGGGCAAGTTTTGAGGCGAGGGAAGCTCAGAGCAAAATATGGTTTGAACAGAGGCTAAGGAGTATGAAGGATAGTAGATGGGCAGAGAACGTATTCCGTTATTTGTATAGGAACAGCGAGGACACACAGTGGAGAAAAAGAACTACGAGGCTTACAGTAAATATACGGCTCGTAGTGTAAACGATATAGCAACAGAGAGCGTTATCTAAAAGTCAGAGAGGCGGAGAGTATTTACTGGACGGCAGCATGGGGAAAAAACTAGCTCTGAGTATCTACAGAAAGGGCAAAAACGATATAAGGAGGGATGCATTTTGCGATAATTCAAGGGAAAGTGCTTTACTGTATGGAGCGAGATCGGGTTGCCTTAGAACACGTAGATGTAAAGTGAGATTCAGTAAAGCAGAAGAACAATGCACATGCTGTGGGTGAGATAAGGAAACGGTGGAGCATGTTCTGATTGAACGTGGAGATATTCACCTAGATGTACGTTTGGGCACGACCCTACATGAAGCCTTTCGTTTTAGGGACAACAATGGAAACCTGAACACACCCGCGATTGAAATTAGTAAAAGACAATTAAAGTATTGGGGGTAGTAAATTAGAGAAAGGACAAAAATATAAACATTGTGAGAAATAGGGACATTCTGCCGTAAAGGGCAGATAACTGGGCTGAGAAGTTACGTTTTTTCCTGTAGTAAGTTAGATTTATTTGTTGTAGAGGCATTAGGCCAAAATTTAAAAAAAAGGAAAAAAGTGTTTTTTATTTGTCGAGCCTGATGGCACGCTTGTCGCCGCCCAGTTATAAAGGGGCGCTCATGGCGTCCATTCATCCATCCAGTGTGCAGAATAATTCAATAAAAGCACCAGTCAAGGAATTCGTGCTGCCATCTATGGTTTAAATAGGAAAACCCTTTTTGATGAGCTGGGCTCGTCAAAAGCCTCGTAAAACATTGCTGAAGAGCCATGACGAGCACAGGAAGCAAAAAAGTGACGTTTGCTCATGACGAGCTCAGGTCGTCATAAGCGCTTAAGGGGTTAAGCTGTTCGTTGCGCCGGGTAGTGCGGCCAGTGGTTATCATCATCATGAATCGGTACGCGCTCGCTTCGTTCTTTTCATCTTCTGCTTCGCTCTCAAAACACATGCGCCGATTTCGCCGGCGTGGCCGGTAACCACCCATCAGGATTAAAGGAGAGAACGAGTACAGAGAGATAGAGAATCAGAGACAGAAAGAAAGATGCAAGGAAAGAGAAAAATCATGGCGAAAAAAATTTCTCATGACACGGCGGGAACCCACGTACCCCCGATCCGAAGGCGTGCGTCCTAGCCACTCGGCTATTCAAGCACGCTAGTTAGTAGAGCATAGCATAGACTTTCGTAGTATAGTATAGCAAGGTGGCGGAAAAGGGATGAGGAGGAGAGAAGGGGAGAGAGTATGGCATAGCACAGAGCGAAAGAGAGAAATAAAAAGAAAGAAGACAGAAAGAGACAGATATAAAGGAAGAGAAAGAAGGAAAGAGAGAGAAAAACAAAAAAGTACACAGAGAGAGAAGGAAAAAAGAAATCAACAAGGACAAAAAAGGCAGAATGAAGAGGGAGATGAAAGAAAAAAAACTTTTGAAGCAACGAAGCTTAACAATTGATTCAACTCCATTAACGTGAAACCTGGGGAGGGGCGAAGCATGCAGTGTGCTCCGGTGCTTCAGCTTCATCGGCCCTGCATCTGCGTTGTCTTTCGCAGGCGAGCGCGCGTTCTCGCTCCTTGCGAGCTTACAGTTCAGCGTGCTTCGCAGAAAAAGCGTTTCCGGAGCCAACGAGCGCCGTTCGCTGTCTCTCGCCACAGCAGGCTGAGGCGTTTATTTTATGTTTTTCTTGAAGCCTCAATATAATTTCTGTCTCTCGCCACACGGCGCGCGATGATTGAGCGCCGGCGGAAGGAGCAATCGCGCGCTTGTTTTGTTGAAACGGTGGCGCCCTATCTTGCGTTGAACCGGTTTTTTTAAAGGGACACTAAAGGCAAATATTAGGTTGACGTTGATTGTTGAAATAGTGGTCCAGAAACCTCGTAGTGCTACTTTCATGCCAAGGAAGTGCTTATTTTCAAATAACATCATGTTTTAGTGGTCCGCATCGCGTTAGCGCACTTCAATTCAGCTGCCTGAAATCAGACTTTCATACGTCACCGCTGCCGTGCCCAACGTTGCACGCCTTTACTGCGCGGACGCCGAAACTAGTAGCAGCAGAGCAGTGGCGTAGCCAGGAATTTTGTTCGGGGGGGAGGGGGAGGGGCTCAGGTTGCAGCGCGACCTCCTCATTGAATTTTTAGAACGACTAAGTATATGAATAACATTTTATTTATTTATTTATTTATTTTATTTATTTATTATTTATTTATTTATTTATTATATCCTCAAAGCTCCCGTATGGGACTTTACGTGAGGGGTGGGCGTCATAAAATGGCGGTATCGATGAAGGTGTATGGTAGGATGTGGTTGAGTCTGCTTACTGGATGGAATTTTTGAAGCGCGCAAAATCGCGTATGACTGCTGCTTCGTTCGGAAGGTCATTCCAGTCTCGGGCGGTGCGCAAAAGAAGGACTGCTGAAATGAGTTGTTGTGGGCACGTGGCGGAATCACAGCATTTTGATGACTTGTGCGATGACCTCGATGGACCGGCTGGATGAGGTGGTTGTCACGCGAGGATGAATAAAAGAATCTGTGAAAAAGGCAGAGACGAGCAATTCGACGACGAAGAACGAGGGGTAGAAAGATTTAACTGGGATTTGAGGGCGGAGACGCTCGAGTAGCGGGAATAATCTGAAACAAGGAATCTGGTTGCTCGGTTCTGTACTGACTCAAGTATTTCGATATGATTAGTTTGGTGGGGGTCAAAGACAGCAGACGCATACTCAAGTTTTGGTCTGACAGTGGTTTTATAGGCGAGTAGTTTAACGGAAGGTGGTGCCATGGAAACGTTACGGCGTATGTACCCTATAGCGCGGATAGCGGAGTGAATTATGTGATTTATATGGCCGCCCCAAGATAGGTCAATCGAAAGATGGACACCCAGGTATTTAATCGAGTCAGTAGCAGCTATATGACAGTTGTTGTTTGTGTAAGTAGCCGACGTGTGGTTTCGGCGACGATGGAAAGAAATGAGTAATGTTTTTTTCGCATTAAGGGACAACAACCAGGTGGTGCACCACTGCTGAATACGTGAGAGGTCATGTTGTAGAGGGGAGACATCGGTGGGGTTATTTATAGGGCGGTAGAGGACACAATCATCACCAAAAAGACGGATGTTAAATTCAACGGAAGGCGGAATATCGTTAATGTATATTAGGAATATAAGAGGCCCTTGGACGGTACCCTGGGGCACGCCGGACAAGACATGAGAGAGGTCGGAAGAGTGATCATTAACATGCACGAATTGTTTACGGTTTGTTAGGAATGCTTCAATCCAGTTGAAAACATGCCGATGAAGGTTTAGACGCGAGGTTTTTAGAAGGAGACGGGAGTGGGGTACCTTATCGAAGGCTTTTTCAAAATCTAAGAACAGTGTGTCAGTTGGGATGTTACGGTCCACATGAAGGTGAATGTCGTGCAGGAACAATGTTAGTTGGGTCTCGCATGAGTGATCTTTACGAAAGCTATGTTGGTTTGGGTGAAAGAAGTCTACGGATGATAAAAATGTAGCATCGATATCCTCCTGGTCGTCCTGCGGCGGTGGCTCGACGGGGGCGCGCGACAGGCAGTCAGCGTCGGAGTGTTTTCTTCCGGACTTGTAAACGACGGTTATGTCGAATTCTTTAAGTCGTAAGCTCCACCGTGCGAGACGACCTGAAGGGTCCTTCAAGTTAGCTAGCGAACACAAGGCGTGGTGGTCGCTCACAACTTTGAATGGCCGGCCGTAGAGGTAGGGGCGAAAATTCCATGTAGCCCATATGATGGCGATGCACTCCTTTTCTGTTATGGAATAGTTGGCCTCTGCCTTAGACAGCGACCGGCTAGCATAACTGATAGCCCTTTCCAGTCCGTGCATCCGCTGCACAAGGACGGCGCCGAGTCCTACGCTGCTTGCATCGGTGTGAATCTCCGTATCGGCGTATTCGTCGAAATGCGCGAGTATCGGAGACGTCTGGAGGTGTCGTTTCAGTAATGAAATGCTTGAACTTGCGACGTTTCCCACCTGAATTCCACGTCGGCCTTCGTGAGTTGCGTTAGTGGCTCGGCGATCCGTGAAAATTCCTTGACGAAGCGTCTGTAATAGGCGCACAAGCCGAGAAAACTGCGTACGGCCTTCTTGTCGGTGGGCGGCGGGAAGGCAGCGATGGCAGCTGTTTCCCGCGGGTCCGGGCGAACACCATCCTTGCTGATCACGTGACCCGAGAACAAGAGCTCCTAGTACGCGAAGCGGCACTTTTCAGGCTTCAAGGTGAGTCCGGAGGTCTTGATTGCTTGAAGTACAGCTTCAAGGCGCCGAAGGTGTTCGTCGAAGTTTGAGGAAAACATAACGACGTCGTCCAAGTACACGAGGCACATCTGCCACTTCAAGCCGGCCAGTACTGTATCCATAACCCGTTGAAAAGTCGCAGGTGCCGAGCAAAGACCAAAGGGCATGACCTTGAACTTGAACAGGCCGTCTGGTGTTATAAGGCAGTCTTTTCTCGGCCCCTCTCGTCGACTTCTATTTGCCAGTAACCGGTCTTGAGGTCTATCGACGAAAAGTACTTTGCGTTGTGTAATCGATCCAGGGTGTCGTCATTCCGGGGAAGGGGATACACGTCCTTCTTCGTGACTTTGTTCAGGCGACGATAATCGACGCAGAAACGTAGAGTCCCATCCTCCTTCTTCACTAGCACCACGGGGGATGCCCACGGCTCGATGATGTCGTCGCGCAGCATTTCGTCGGCCTGTTTCTTCAGGGCCTCGCGTTCTCTCGTCAAAACTCTATACGGGCTCTGACGGAGTGGTCTGGCACTTTCCTCCGTTATGATGCGTTGTTTCGCCACGGGGGTCTGCCGAATTCTTGATGACGACGAAAAGCAGTCCTTGTATTGCACGAGCAGGGTTTTGAGCTGTTCTTGTTTGTGCTTCGGAAGCCTCGGATTGACGTCGAAAGCTGGTTGCGGAGCTTTATTCGTCGGAGTAGGCTAGGGAGAATCGGTGAGGCCGAAAGCATTGCTGGCTTCTACGATTTCTTCGATGTAGGCGACCGTCGTGCCTTTGCTCACGTGCTTGTATTCGTTGCTGAAATTCGTTGCTGAAATTTTGTGGTTAATCAAGTGGTGCTGGTCGCCTTCAACGATGCCTTCCAGGTCTGCTGATTTCTGAGTGCCGACAAAAATAATTACGCTGTAGCGAGGCGGAATGGTGACCTGGTCTTCCAACACATTAAAGGCGTGCTTTCTTGGCGGTGTGTGCGGCGGGTAGTGCCTTTTCCGTGGACAGTGTTATCGACTTGGACCTTAGGTCGATGACTGCACGATGAAGGCCTAAGGAGTCCATACCAAGGATGACATCTATCGAGCAACGCTGCAGCACCATGAAGCTCGCGGGATAAATCCGGTTCTTGGTGGTGAGTCTCGCTGTGCAGTTCCCTCCGGCGTTACGAGGTGACCTCCAGCTGTCCGGATTTCGTGGTCTTCCCAGGCTATCCTAACTTTCTTCAGCCTCATGGCGAACGGTCCACTGATGACAGAATAGTCGGCTCCGGTGTCGACGAGGGCTCTGACGCTGTGGCCGTCGATAAGAAAGTCTAAGTCGCTAGTTCGTCGTCTTGCGTTGCAGTTAGGTCGTGGCGTCGGGTCACGGCTGCGTGGGTTTGTTCCGCTGCTTCCGCGTTGCGTCGTCAGGTCTACTTCGGTCCGCGATGTTTCGTTGTCAGGGCTCTGTCTGGTTCTCGTCGTGTCCTGAAGGTTTCGTCGTGGTGTCGTCGTCGGCGGCGGAGGATCTTCGGTATTTCGTCGTGCAGCAACCGCACCTCCATCGGTTGTTGCCCGGGTTGGTCCAGTGTATCGTTGGCTTTGGGGAGAAGCATAGCGGCCTGGCGATGGCGATCGGGAAGGCCCTCGGGGAGTGCACTGCCCTCCTGCCAGATAGTCGGCGATGTCACGTGGTCGTTCACCCTGCTGTGGACGCGGCGCGTCGATGGCGAACCCGCGCTGCCCCATCTGTCGATACTTGCAGCGGCGGGGGTGTGGCCGGCTTCTCCGCAGTGGTAGCAGAGTGGACGATGGTCGGGGGCGCGCCAAACGTCGGTCTTCCTCGGTGTGTATCGCTGGCCGGTTGGCGGGCGGTATGACGTCGGTGGTGGCGGCGGTGGTGGTGCCTGGCGGCGGAACTGCTGGGGCGGCGCGGCGTCTTGACACGGGCAAAGAGGGGGGGGGGGCGTTGCGTCGGCCTGCAGCAGCATAACTGTCTGCTTGAAGCTGCGGCGGTGCCGGCTGAGGAACAGCCAGTGCCTCTTGGATTTCCTCGCGGACAATGTCTGCGATCGAATCCACTGGAGGCTGCGGCGAGTGTAACACCTTGCGCAACTCCTCCCGCACGATCGCCTGGATGGTTTCGCGCAAGTCGTCGGTGGCTAGTGAGGCACTTAGGTTGCAGACAGCGGCGAGCGGTTGTACTGTTTCGTACGCATGTCCAGTATCCTTCAATAGTAATAATAATATTTGGGGTTCCCTCCCTTCCATCCCTTCCGTGAAGAATGTGACGTTTTCGTTTGGCAGCTGCGCCCGGGTCTCCAGCAAAGAAGCGACCCTTTCCCTGCGGGCGACGTTTGTGAACGTGTGCAGGAATGCGCTGCGGAAAAGATCCCAGGTGTGCAGTGAGGACTCCCGATTTTCAAACCAGGTTCTTGCCGCGTCTTCGAGGTAGAAGTAGACGTGACGCAGCTTGTCTTCATTGCTCTAGTTGTTAAAGGCGGCGACGCGGTCGTATGTTTCAAGCCAGGTTTCTGGGTCTTCGAACGACGATCCGCGGAAGGTTGGAGGCTTCTTGGGCTGCCGAAGAAGGATCGGCGCAGGCTGCACGGGGCCGGTGATCGTCGCTGCGGTTGATGTTGGGGTCTGAAGCAGCACCTCCACCAGATGTCACGTGGTCGTGACGTCGATGAAGACAGCAGTCAGCACGTCCGAGATGACACTGTTTATTTGGCCGAACTTGTGGCCGGGCAACTGAAAGTCAAACTACAGCAATACACTGATAGTGGCGAACAGAGCGTCGACCGTCGATCAACTGGCTCATGGCTGGGATGCACCGTCATTTATACATCACGCATCGAACTTTCCAGTCTTATCACTGGTTGTCGCGTAAGCGCTGAAATAATCTAGACTATTCGCGTCCTGCGTGCAATCTTAACAAAACGATCTACTACACTCGCGAAGCTTCTCGAACACTGCGGCGCGGTCAGCGTCGAGCGTTGATAACCGCCCTTGCTGGTCAAACCCGAATACATCAAAATAAAAGAAGCGGGCGTGGCAATATCATTATTTTCATTTCATCACCTGCAATTTACATTCGTCATACAGTCATGCTATGTCATACCAAATTTGGTGTACATCTCATTAGCAAAATGGCCAGGAGAGCGCAAAGTCGTGGGCGGCTAGATAGATAGATAGATAGATAGATAGATAGATAGATAGATAGATAGATAGATAGATAGATAGATAGATAGATAGATAGATAGATAGATAGATAGATACGTGCAAAGCCGCAGAAGTTCACTAAGAAATGCTTCGCATTTTATAAATACCGACAGCCGAGCGCGTAAATGCCGCACAATTCGCATTTATTTATCCCGTTGGTGCGCGTGCGTGCGCGTGTGGGCAAGGGAAAACTGACGCTGTTTCTTTCCTAATCAGTTAGAGGACAACAGTATGCTTCATTCGGGGCTGTAAAAGCGCACGCAATGCGTAAAAAGATGCGTCATTCCGCGTGAAATCAACACCGCGCCGCCGCAGCTGCGGCCGCGCTAGAGCAAATATGGCGGCGAACAGGACGGTCGCGGTACTTTTCCCGTTGCAGTGACTTATTGCCGTCAACGCGCCGCGCGCGCAGCCAGGCGAACGGCCTGGCGACATCGACGACTACCCTCACCGGAACATAGTGGCTAGAACGACGACCTTCCCGCTCGCCGTCGCCCGGCCACTACATGTCACCGCACCGCCGGCATTACACTGGCCCAAACCGGGGCCGGTCGCCTAGCCCGTATCCTGAAAACTAAGGGAAGCAACCGATGGAGGTGCGGTTGCTGAACTACGAAATGCTGAAGATCCTCCGCCGTCGACGACGACTCCGGGACGAAGTTCCGAGCCCCCGCCGCACGCCGAACGACGTCCTGAAGACGAAACTTTGCGACCGAAAGCACACCTGACGACGCAACGCGGAAGCAGCGGTGCAAACCGACGTAGTCGTGACCCGACGACGCGGCGTAACCGCAACGCCGGACGGCGGACTAGCGACCTCGACGTTCTGATCGACGGCCACAACGTCACCGCTCTTGTCGATACTGGAGCCGACTATTCCGTCATCAGTGGGCCGTTCGCAGCAAAGTTGAAGAAAGTTAGGACTGCTTGGGAACGCCCCGAGATCCGTACCGCTGGAGGCCACCTGATAACGCCGATTGGTGTCTGCGCGGCGGGAGTCACCATCAATAACCGGACTTATCCTGCGAGCATTGTAATCTTACAAAACTGTTCCAGGGATGTGATACTTGGCATGGACTTCCTAAGTGACTACGGCACCGTCATCGACCGGAGGTCTGAGTCGATAACACTAACCTCAGACAAAGCGCTCCCGCCCCACGCGACGCCAGGGAACAATGCATTGAATTTGATGGAAGAGCAGGTGACCGTTAGGCCGCGCTCCAGCGTCATTATTTCCGTCGGCACCGAAAAACCTGCGAACCATGAAGGCGTCATCGAGGGGGATCATCACCTACTCCTGAACCTTCACATTTTCGTCGCACGAGGTATAGCCGAGCTGCGTTACGGTAAAGCAAAGGTAGTGCTGACAAATAGGCACCTCAACATTGGTACGACGATTGCCTACATCGACCAATGTGTAGCCACCAGCGATGCTTTCGCCCTCTTCGATGCTGCCGAACCTGCTTCGACGAATAGAGGTCCCGAACCGGATTTTGACGTCAACCCAAGCCTTCCGAAGGTCAAGCAAGACCAGCTCAAAACCCTGCTCCTGCAATACGGGGACTGTTTCTCGTCGTCATCGCGGGTCCTACAAACGCCCCTTGCTAAGCACCGCATTATAATAGAAGAAAATTCTCGACCACTCCGTCAGAGACCCTACAGAGCTTCGACTCGAGAGCGCGACGCGATAAAGCAACAAGTCGACGAGATGCTACGCGACAACTTCATCCAGTCGTCCAAGAGTCCGTGGGCGTCACCCGTGGTGCTAGTGAAGAAGAAGGACGGGACTCTACGTTTCTGCGTCGATTATCGTCGCCTGAACAAAGTTACGAAGAAGGACGTGTACACTCTCCCACGGGTAGACGACACCCTGGATGGACTTCACAACGCGATGTACTTTTCGTCGATGGACCTCAAGACCGGCTATTGGCAGATCGAAGTAGACGAAGAGACCGAGAAAAGACCGGTTTTATAACACCCGACGGCCTCTGAGTTCAAGGTCATGCCTTTCGGTCTTTGCTGGGCACCTGCGACGTTCCTATGTGGGACAAACGGGCAGATGTGTCAATGACCGGATGAGGGAACATGCAAACAATCTAAAGAAGGATATTACTGCGCACCTTTCCGCGCATTGTAAGACCTGCTCTTATGTGCCGAGATTTAGTGACGTGAGGATTCTGGGTAGAAGCCATGATTAAACAGCGCGTGAACTTCTCGAGGCTTTCTATATCAAAGAAAAGAATGATTATTGTGCCAGTCAGACGTCGGTCTTTCTGTACAATGCGGAACATAATTTTTTCAAATCTTTGATATGATACGCCCACTATGGTTTGTGATGTTGCGTTTGCGCATTGGGTTGCTTATAGATGTGCCACAATCTTGTAGTCTTCATGAAAGTTGTGAGTAGCGCCTGTCCCGTCGGTTTGTGTTCCTTACCTTGTGGTGTTTTTTTAGCGCTGCATTATGTCACTCTGCTTAGCTGTCTTATTGTCGTGGGGCTTACTGCGATGGAATTTCTCTCGATAGCCCTCAGCAGCGCAACGAAAACGCTGGAGCAAAGCCTTTTTCGCAGACTCATAGTTTAGCGAGTCCTCAGGCGACAAACGGCCAAACACCTTTAACGCGTCACCTTCCAGGCACAAACTCAAGACAGTGGTCCATTTCTCTTTACTCCATTCCTGACCAATAGCGACAAGCTCAAGTTGCTTTAAATAAATGTCCAAGTCATACCGGTTTTCACTGAACATGGGTATTAGACTGTGAAGGTTTACGAACGATGGACGGTTCCTTTTGATTCACGGACGCAAGTGTTTTTTATTAGGGTGGCTTGTTGGGCAAGTTGGTACATAGTTCTTCGTAAGGAAATGCCAGCAGCACTAAAGAAAAGAGAAGAAACTGAGCCAGGAAAAAAGAGACAGGAACAGGTAGGATGCTGGACTAACAACTGACTTTATTTCGATGAAGACGCGAACAACAAACCGAAATGAGCACGCGCAGCAACAACCGTGAATCAAAAACAGGCAACCTATCATCTATCACTGTCGAGAAATCGGACCTCCTTGTCATTCAAAAACACAGATGGCGCACTCACACACTTATCAGGACCAAGTTTGTGAATCTGAAACGCTTCAATAATTTCACGTTCTTTCTGTGTTTTAGCTCTCCCAGTCACCGAAACGTTGCTGAATAGAGGGGCGCAACCGCACACTTTGCAGTGAATCGGTAGATTCCACCCGTGCCCGTAGGAAGTAAATTTGCGTGCTCGCGCATTCTGTCATTCACACACCTACCCGATTGCCCAATATATTCTTTGCCACAGGTCAGGGGAATACTGTAGACAATGCTAGTATCACACCTGCTGAATCTGTTGACATGCGCCGTATTACAACTGGACTTACTAATCCCATGCCGCGCAACTCGCTTACATATGCGGGACAAAATGCAGGGCGCAGAAAACACAAGCTTGACGCCGTTTCTCCCTGCCACCTTCTTAAGATTGTGCGATACGCCATGTAAGTATGGCATAACCACTACTTGCTTCTTCTCTTCACATGCCTTACGCTGTCTAGAAGGCTGTTTCTTTTTCATGTGCAGAGATTCCGCTACCGCCTCAATCATAACCTGAGAGTAGCCTGCATTCACCAGCCTCTCAACCTGCTGATGAAAACCGGTTTGCATTTGATGCGTACAACTTTTTTCCAATGCATTGGAGATGCAAAGGTTGGCAATTGCTCGCTTTACGAGCTTCGAATGGGAAGACTCAAACGGAAGGAGCATCTTTTTAGTCCTAGGACTGTACATCCAGCAGATATGATGATGGGACAAAAAATTAGTGACAAATCTAAAAACCTAATAGAATTATCAAGTGGTTCTTCATGAGTGAAACATAGATTAGTGGAGCAGGACTTAAACACCTGCAAGATGTCACTGATGGCACTAGTGAGGCAGTCACTTGGTCCAATATTTAAAAGAATAAGAAAGTCATCTACGTATCTGAATATATGGGAGACTCGTCCATCATTTAAAATTGTACACACAGAGTCGTCGAATTTTGCAAGGTATATGTTACATAGAATAGGCGCCACGCAGGAACCAATGCACACACCATTTTTCTGCAAGAATAACTTGCCTTCGAAATTCACAAAAGTAGTCCGAAGATAAAACATTAAAAGTTCCATGAAGTTGCCCGTCGACAGGCCGCAACCACTTTGAAAGGCCGTCTCCCCATTACATTCGATAAGTTCCTGAACCGCCACAAACAGTTCTTGATGGGGAACGGAGTAATAAAGCTCCTCTGTGTCCACCGAGAACGCCGAGTTTGCTGTCATATTTGCCGACTTCAAGACATCAATCACCTCCCTGGAACTGTCAATGCCAAAAGGATCATCAATGGTGAGCGACTTCAGGGAACGTTGCAGGAACCTTCCGGCTAATTTCTGCCAGGAACCTGTTTCTGTGACAATGGTTCGCATGGGATACTCCGGCTTGTGGGTTTTCACCGTAAAGAAGGCAGAAAGCACATCGCCCTTGCTCTTCCTGACGGCCTTCTCTAACGACTCGAGGTTCAGCCGTTTTAAAAGCTTCACAGCCTTCATTCTCACCCTTGACGGCTTCTCGTTCACCACCTTGAAATTCTTAGCTATAGCTTCGCTAGCCTTCCTATTGAATAAGGCATTTGGGAGTAGAGGTGTGCACGGGCTCCGGGTAGCCCGAAAGCCCGAGCCCGACCCGGCCCGCGGGCCGGGCTCGGGCGGGCCGACGTATTTTCACCTCGGGTCCGGGCCGGGCTCGGGCTACTTGGAGTTTTATCGGGCCGGGCTCGGGCCCGGCGCAAAGCCCGACTCAAGCCCGAAATATAGAGAATGAGCGGGAATTGTGTTCCAGCACGCATACAGCGCCTTTTTCGCGACCGCCCTTTACCGCTTTTCCTTTCCATTCGCTACTTTAAAGGGGCCCTGCAACACTTTTTGAGCAGGGTCAAAAAGCGCTGCCAATCGGTAGTCGAGGCTCCCGAGAACACGCGAGCCAAATATAATAGCGAAGCGAATTTACAATAAATTCTCAAAGTCAGCTGAAAATCGCTTCCTCTTCTCTCGACAAATGATGTATTAGTGCGCAATATATGACGCGATTGTCGGCAGTTCCACCATTGGCTGATGTTATAATCACGATAACACCCTCATTATTACCTTAGTTGTTAATTTTGAGTTCAATAAGTAGATAATATGTATGTTTATATTGTGTTATGCCGTTAAAACACCGAACAAACATTAATATTAGCACTTCCGGTCTCACCGACAGCTCGTCTGCTCGCAGTTGCGTGGTTGCGTTTTCTTCACTATGCGCAGTGCCGAAATCGGGAATATTTCTGTGCTTTTGACCATCGCCGGTTGCCGTTGAGAGTGGCAGCCGTTCGAGTGTTGCCTCGTCAGCTGGAAACTGCATCGTCGGCACGTTCTCACGACCGACCGAGGCAGCGGTGCAGCATTTCTTCGATAACAGTGCTGGCGCCGGCTAGCTTAGGATACCTGTGTTCGCTGTATGGCGAGAGTCCCGTTCGCTGTCTGTTCAGTATGTCATCGAGCCGTACCTCGGCGTATCCTCCCCGTAGTCTCAGGTTCCCGAGAAACCGCGACACAGCAACCAAGCAGACTCGCATTTTCACGGTAGCTGCAGACAGCCAGGGGATGGGTCCGCGCCGGCCCGATGCCCCACGATCCTTTCTTCTAGTCTTTAGTTCTTTGTTGTCAGCCCGCACTCGCTGTGCGCCCGCATTCGAAGAGCAAACAGCATCGAAGTACCGCCACTGGGAGAAGGGTGCACACAGCTTTGCCGTGCTGAATACGATTCAAGCGCGAGCAGTGCTACAAGGCGGTGTATCGGAGTGTGGGTCGAAACCCATCTCAGCTGTCATTCGTTCCAAACGCGCACGCAGGTTTGCGTCCATGGTTGGCAGAGCGATGAAAACACTACGGCAGTTCGAGGTGCACACCCAACATTACCAAACCGACTCGCAGTTTTCAAGCACGCGCAATACACGGTGCGATGGCCTCCGCTCGACGACGAGCGCGCAAGCCGACCGGAAGTGGCGCCACGGACCACGTGGTTGCGCCGAGACGCCAGAGAGAAAAAAATGAAGAAAAAAAATGCCGCCGTACCTCCTCGCACCTCCGCCCTCCCTCCCTTCACGCCCCGCGCGGCTTTCCGCGCGCTCGCGGCGTTCAGTTGAGGGAGAAAGCTGCGGAACGTGATCTCTGTAATTTGGTAACACCACTTAGACCTGACGGATTGGAAAAATTTTTGCGGCATATGACTCGTGAAGAGTCATACGTCAATAATGAGACTATTCCAATATAACTAAGAAAGGTGTTGCAGGGCCCCTTTAAACAAAAGGGGAGCAGGTAAAGCACTGCCTCTGTTGCACTCCGACAAACAGAGAAGTGGCGCCACCTGAGCTAGTGGCGGCGCCACGCGACTGTTCGCGTTAGATTTAAGGCCAAATCCCATATGAGTGAAAATGTACGCGACAGCGACGAGCGACCCGACGTAGATCGCCTTCGTGCAAGCTGACGCTTGCATGGGCATACCCCATACACGTGACGGCCTTGGCGAGCGAACTCCATTGTTGCTGACATGAGGCCGTCTACTTGCTTGCTGTTTTTGCACGACAATTTGTAATCTGTGTAATAGAGACTGTTCGTCGTGTGTCGTTTGATCACATTTGCTATGCTCAATAAAACGCCAAATTACCGGAAAACGAAGTTTTGCTTTCGCAGCGAACCTTCAAAAAGCCGGGCCGGGCCGGGCCCGGGATTGTGTTTTCGTACGTCGGGCCGGGCCGGGCGGGCTCGCAGCCCTTTGCCCTCGGGCTCGGGCGGGCCTTCGACAAAGTCAGCGGGCCCGGGCCGGGCTCGGGCTCGGAAATACGGCCCGTGCACAGCTCTATTTGGGAGTACAACAAACCCACCTTCTTTGTCGGATTGCAGAACGCTAAGGCTGTGGTCCACAAGGAAGCGGACGACTGGCCGCAGAACTTTGTCAGTGGGACCATGACTTGAACTCCGCTTCATCAGTTGGTCAAGTCCTTCCGAAAGGCACCTTTCTTTCTCTTCCACAGGGACTTTCGCAGACAAGTCACGAACCGTAGCTAGCAACCGATGCCGAGGCAAACGTGGCTCTAAGGCGAACTTCGGTCCCTTATCCAAGAGCGCATTGACGCTCGGTGGAACCGAGGCGCCGTCCAAAAATACCACGCCCCCCGCACTACACTGTCGCTGGGGTCTCTTCGGCACAAGCCGCACTACTTCCCGCCAGTGGCTTTCCGTCAGAAGTCCCGCACGATGAACCTGTTGGCGGAAAAGAGGCGGACCTAAATGGTCCCCGTAATCTTGCAGGCACACTATCTTGAGCCAGATAGTGTGCATAGATAGTGTGAATATATTGGGCAATCGGGTAGGTGTGTGAATGACAGAATGCGCGAGCACGCAAATTTACTTCCTACGGGCACGGGTGGAAATCTACCGATTCACTGCAAAGTGTGCGGTTGCGCCCCTCTATTCAGCAACGTTTCGGTGACTGGGAGTGCTAAAACACAGAAAGAACGTGAAATTATTGAAGCGTTTCAGATTCACAAACTTGGTCCTGATAAGTGTGTGAGTGCGCCATCTGTGTTTTTGAATGACAAGGAGGTCCGATTTCTCGACAGTGATAGATGATAGGTTGCCTGTTTTTGATTCACGGTTGTTGCTGCGCATGCTCATTTCGGTTTGTTGTTCGCGTCTTCATCGAAATAAAGTCAGTTGTTAGTCCAGCATCCTACCTGTTCCTGTCTCTTTTTTCCTGGCTCAGTTTCTTCTCTTTTC
Organism: Rhipicephalus sanguineus; assembly: GCF_013339695.2. NCBI lineage: Eukaryota > Metazoa > Arthropoda > Arachnida > Ixodida > Ixodidae > Rhipicephalus > Rhipicephalus sanguineus. The sequence continues at coordinate 137,075,764 of NC_051185.1, forward strand.
TTTAGTGCTGCTGGCATTTCCTTACGAAGAAGCAAGTGTTTTACTCTGTGGAACCTCCAGCTTGAACTATCTTAAGGCGTACCGAGTGCCAGGGGCGTAGCCAGAAATTTTTTTCGGGCGCCGAAAAAACGTAATATATTTTGGTCGCCGAGCACTACAGGTGTGCCACGAAAGCGTATCGTATCTGTTCAACGTTCTACTCGAAGAGCTTATCTGTTAACGGCATAATGACACGCCCCTTCTAAATCCTATATATGTACTCGTGTGCAATAAAGCCCGTTCTGTTTTCCTCCATTGCCCGGCGCAGCATGTTTGGTTTCCTGGACGTGACGACACATGGTGCCAGAAGTGGTTGATCTTCGACGGCCAGCGCTGCGAGGAATACGCAGTGGATTCGTTGAGGCTACATGGTCCGTTAAATACGACGGGAGAAGTAAGCAAGAATTGGCAGACATTTAAGCAGAGATTCGAGCATTTCCTAGTGGCATCGGAACCAAATGACAAACAGCGATCAGTGTCGTCGAAGACAGCGCTCCTTCTCAGTGTCGCAGGGGAAGACACCACCGAGATATTTAACACACTGAACTTCACGGAAGGCAAAGACAAGGCCGACTACGCGACGGTCATCAAGAAATTCGACGAATATTTCACGTTGCAAACCAACGAAGTACATGAACGCTACGTATTTCAGAAGAGAGTGCAAAGCCAAGGTGAGCCATTCGAACACTTTTTGCGGGATCTGAAGAAACAGGCACGATCATGCAATTTCGGCACGCTTCTGGATTCTATGGTCCGAAACCAGATTGTGTACGGAACCAACGACGACAGGGTCACAGAAAAGCTGCTCAGGGACTGCGAATTGACACTGCAGAAGGCTGAGCACGTCTGCAAGGCAGCCGAAACATCAGCGCTTCGCCAAGAAACCTGGGAACAAGGTCAAAAACAAGTCGACGCCGTTCGTAACGCAAGCCCGAACCCCAAAACGGCGCAAGTGAAGATGTACAAGTGCTCCAAATGCGGCCGCACACATCAGCCTGGAAACTGTCCTGCGTTCGGACGAACTTGCAGAAAATGCCAAAAGAGGAACCATTTTCAATTTGCTACATATCCTCCGCGCTGGTTGAAGAAATTCAAGATCACGAAGATGACTTCAGCGTTTTAGAGATATCGGCAAGAGGAGTAATAAGCCAACGTGATTGGACGGTTCGAATGACCGTAAACAACGTTTCGGTCGAACTTAAAGTAGATACAGGGTCTCAGGCCAACTTGCTGCCCGTTGGTATATACAATAAGATGCACCCAAGCCCTGAAATGAAGCAGAGTAGCGTGGTGCTACATTCATATGGTGGAGACACGATCAAGCATCTTGGAGTAGTCTGTACGGAAGTGACGCTCGGTGACCGAGCTATTCCTCTCGATTTTGTTAACCCGAAAGTGTTTTATGCCGGGGTCCACCAAGACTTCAGTGACGTTTTTCCGTCACGGAAACGACGTCGAAAAAATAGACACAATCACATGGTAAAGAAAAAAAGGTACCGTCAACGGACATCGAACCCCACGACCGCTCGGTCCGCAACAACAGATGCCGGGCACGCTATCCACTGCGCCACGGTCACAGACTCTGGAGGCTTTACGAGCGCGCCTTTTATATCTACCACTCTCGCGGTCGGCTGGGTGTTGTTGACCTCTGGGAGTGGTAAGGTAAAGTATTCGTCATTGCTGTGGCCTCCGCGATTAGCACCTGCAACGCGTTACGCGTCCGTCCCATTCGGCGCGTTTGCAATAGAAGTTGAATTTTGTCAATGCTTTAACACACCGCGAGGTGGCGACCTTTTCCCAAGCGTCGTAAAAGCGTCGGCCTCGGTCAGCATCACGCTAATACAAACCAAAAATAGCTCTGCGACGCGCGCCTGCCTCACCTGGCTGTAACGCCGCGTTCCATGCTCACGCGCTCGCCCCGAGAAAAATCGCGGCCGGGCTACCGGGGCGGCACGACGCGCTTTGCGTTTCCCTCTAGTCCGGACGTGGGGTTCAATCACATTTTAACATGCCGCGGGATGCGACCAAGTTCTGCGTCCAATATGCGACGCTCTTCTGGCTATCACACCTCGTTCTCTGATTACGCTTTCACCGTTAACTACTACAGCTACCACAAGAGTTTGTTTAATCATTTAACATGGACGTTAGTCGTCGGAATGAAGATGTACCACCAATCATCAAAGTGGGTGCATACACGTTAAACGGCGCCACTAGGTGCGAGACGTCAATATACATTGTGCAAGCTCTCTTATATCAATGTACTGTACAGTAAACATTCAGTTACTTCTGCAAGAGCACGCTTTGCTTTCGTGTTATTCCGATTCCTATGACGGGGGGATCAACCGTGTTTTTTTTTGTAGTACGCAAAGGTCGCCAAGCAATCCTGGGCCTACAAGCAACCGAACGCCTTGGATTGCTCTCACGCGTTCACAGCGTATCAAAGGACGGCTGTGAAGAAAGTGTGAAAGACTTTCGTCATCGTTTCACTGGAACTGGCTGCGTGAAAAAAGTATATCACATGGTGCTTCAAGACAACAACACTGTGCCAGTCATTCAACCAGTGCGACGTGTACCGTTGGCCCTGACGGAACCACTGCGGGACGAACTCGACAGGATGGAGCACGCCGGAATCATCACGAGGGTCACCGAGTCTACTGACTGGGTGAGTCCTCTCGTGATCGTTCGCAAAAGGAACGGAAAGATTTGTCTCTGTATAGACCCTAGGAAAATAAATGAGTGCATAAAGAGGGAGCACTACATGATGCCGTGACGAGAGGATATAGAAGCCGAGCTAACTGGTGCAACTGTGTTCTCCCGCTTAGACACTAACTCTGGATTTCACCATATTTTAAACATTTTAAACATTTTTAAGGATTCTGGCCATGGGCTAAAGTTCACCTACGAGCTGCCTGAAAAAGGAGAGTTTCAGTTTCTAGATATTAGACTGCGGTTTCACGAGGAACATTTGTGTTGGCAATACAAGCCCCGATCCGTAAAGGGTATCTTGCCGTTCGCCTCAGGCCATTCTAAGATAGTTAAGTCCGGCATTATTTATGCTGCGCTGCGGGCTGCGCTCCTGAAAACGTGCACGCATGCGTTGAAAGAAAGTTTCCTGAGCCAGGTTGAGAGGCTGAAGTTGGCGGGCTACCCTGATACGGAAATCTTGAGGAGTTGTCAAAAGCTAATCAAGTGGGTTAAAGGCGTAAGTGATACGCACAGGAGAACAGAACGCGTGCGCAATGAAAAGAAACCGGTTGTGGTACCCTACGTGCACAAGTTTTCACATAGCTTAAAAAATGCGGCCAGTAGGTATGGGGTACGTGTAGTGATGTCCGCTCCCAATAAGTTGTCCTCTATTTGCTCCCGCGTGCATAAAAGAAGTTCGGGTTTACGAAAGACCTGCTCGTTCTGTCCGGAGAAGAGAAAAAATAGATATGTTCAGTGTAAATCGTGTGTTGTATATAAGTTGCCATTGTCATGCGGGGGGGTTTATATAGGACAAACCGGGCGGTGCATTAACGTGAGACTAAGGGAACACTTAACCTCATTAACGGCAGCTGGCGCGTTGCACTTGCCAGCTCATTGTAGGGAGTGTGGCTGCCAACCTATGGCAGATAAAGCCACTTGTTTGTTTGGGCATCGAGACAAATGCACTAGGGAAGTGATGGAGGCTTTTTTCATTGAAAGGGAGGGGGAAACGTGTGTAAGTAAGCCGTCTGTGGCCCTTGGTGAAAAGGAGCTTCGGTACCTGGGTTCAGCGCTGCCAGGTTAAAGTGATTATTAGTTTGTTATGGACTGTTGCGCATGCTTTTTGGAGAGTATGAAGGTGGTGTTTTTAGCTTTTTCTCGGTTGTTACACATGTGTTGATGTTCACAATGATTAGGCATGTTTCGTACCTTGTTTGCTATGCTGCGCAGACGCCTTTGGTTTGCCACGTGACCGGGTCGAATGCTTGGTATATGTGCGTGTAATTTCCAATAAAGTTTAGTTGCGAGTTCAGCGCGGTGTCGTCTCTTCCTCTGTCCTTGTCTATATTTTGCGCTGTTTTTACATCCCAAGCATTCACCATATCCCCTTGGATGACTCTACATCGCGGATTTGCACGTTCTCTACCCCATTTGGTCGTTACCGCTTTTTACGATTACCCCTCGGCATATCATCTGCCTCAGAAGTGTTCCAAAAAAGATGGGTGGTAGGGGTGTGCGAATATCAAATTTTTCGAATACGAATAGAATACGAATATCCACCTTCGAATATCGAATCGAATATCGAATATCAAAGGAAAAATGCCTCCACAGTAACAATATTTTATTTAACATGTAGCTATTTGAAGAAAAAAAAAACATTAACAGCCTGACTGGCAACACAACATACACTGCTATCTCCAGAACACAATGTCCTGGCTAGCACAATGCACATCACAACACAAGCCAATATCACGGCACAATGAAAGTAATGACTACATGTTATCATGAAGAAATATGAGTTGCTCCACATGATCAGGCAGCAGGCGCTCCCTTTTAACAGAGACAACCCCCCCTGTCACTGAAAAGGCACGCTCGCTTGGAACAGAAGTGGAGGTACATGGTACAGCTTTGCCAGACTGGGGTATCTGAAGGTGCCTGCAGTCCGCCACCAGTCACGTGGGTCACTGTCTTTCTTCAGATGTGGTCCCGCATAGTGAACGAGTGGTAGTGCGGCACGTTACGGCCGCATAATATTGAAAATGTATGGTTACATGATCGCCAACAGCGCTGCACGTCGGAGATGCACCAGCAATAAATCATACGTATTGGGGCGCTCGTCGCAGGCAGATATCGTGCCTCCGTGTACTTACGATGTTTCTCGCTCCTCTCGGCAAAGTTTTTAGCGATACGAACGCAGCAGAGATGTGGAAGACGAGTTATTTTATGCATGATAATTGAATCGCATATTCGAATTTTTCGATTATTCGAAGTTATCGAATATTCGAAACTTTTCGAATACACGATTTTCGAATCGAATACGAATATTTCGAATGTAATATTCGACGAATATTCGAAACTTTCGAATATTCGCACACCCCTAATGGGTGGTTGATCCCTCCGTCATAGGAATTGGTATAACACGAAAGTGAAACGTGTCGTCACAGAAGTATTTTATTGTTTATAGTGCATTGGTATATGATAGCTTGAACAATGTCTACTGCTGCTTGGCAGATATAGCACCGCGTGACGTGGATGCATCGCACTCACGTCGAGGCCTAGTGGCACATCTCCGTACTGACGACAAACGCCCACGATCATGATTTAACACTTGCGGTAGCTGAAGTTCTTAACATATACGTGAACTCCACATATGGTGAATGCCGCGCAAATATGGCATCAACAAGCACATAATAAGCACTAATGCTCAATATGCACTCCTTCAAAGCGTCGTGAAATGCGAAGAGAAACACTACGCGCGTCGTGTCTTCCCTCTAGCCTGGCCGTTACTTCTCACAGGGCGAGCAGGGAACGCGCTGCGACAGCCAGGCGAGCGTCGGAGAGCTATTTGTCGATATAGATGGATGCTGTGAACGAGGCTTGCGCTAAAACCGCCGCCTCACGGTGCGGTAAAGCGTTGACGAAATGAAACTTGCATTTGAAACGCGCCGAATGGGACAGTCGTTGCAACGGCGCGTTTTTTTGTTTGTTTTTTTCGAGCCTGGTGGCACAGATGTCACCGCCCCGTTATAAAGGGGACGCTCATAGCATCCATCTATCTAAGAGCAATGCGAGAGGCAAGTGTGAAAGATAAAAGGCGCATTCATGTCGCCTCCGCAACGTGTTTGGCGGTAGCTCAGTGGGCTAAACGCCCGCCAGCTATCGTCGCGGACCGAAAGGTCATGGGTTCGATTCCCGTCAACGGAACATTTCTTATAGTTTTTTCTTTGCCATTTGATGGCATTCATTTTACTGACGTATTTCCGTGACTGAAATACGTCATGAAAGTCTTGGTGGACCCCGGCATAAAACACTTTCGTGTTAAAAACTCTGAGTGAAATTTTCGAAGACCTTCCCGGCGTAAAAATATACGTGGACGATATTCTGGTATGGGGCTCGTCGGTAGAAGAGCACAATGAACGTCTCAAATCTGTGTTGCTTGCCACACAACTCTCCGGATTGACTTTCAATCCTGAGAAGTGCAGTATCGGCGTCCAGGAAATCGAGTTTCTTGGAGACGTAATCGATAAAGCAAGCATCAGGCCAAGCCAGACGCTGTTTAATTGCATGCTGCACATGCCGACCCCAGTAGACAAGCTCGCGGTGCAAAGGATGTTAGGTCTCGTCAATTATTTCAGCAAGTTTCTCCCTTCACTAGCTCAAAGAGCTGCTCTTTTGAGAAGCTTGATCAGACAAGATACAGTCTTCGAATGGACCGATAACCACGCGAAAGAGTGGAAAGAACTCTGCGACTACCTTAGCACACATCCCGTGTTGTCGGTATTCGATCCGGCTAAAGCAACAAAAGTGTCCACCTCGAGACGGAATCGGTGCCGCTTTGTTGCAGTCACAACGACACATGGAAGCCCGTGGCGTACGCGTCACGAGCGCTTACCGAAACACAACAGCGTTATTCTCAAATAGAAAAAGAGGCTATGGCAGTGGTATTTGTCTGTGAAAGGTTTAATCACTTCGTCCACGGTTGCCAGTTTATTGCTGAAACAGACCACCGCCCTTTCATCGCAGTCTCCCAGAAGGCGATTGGTGACATGCCTCCGAGGTTGCAAAGATTCTTTTTGAGATTGCTGCGTTATGACGTTCAATTGAAATTTGTTTCAGGTAAGCAGCTCCTCGTGGCTGACATGTTGTCACGTGCGACAACGAAGACAACGGCCTGCGACCTCGACAGCAACGATGTAGAAGTACATGCCGTGAGTACAGTCTCTTCACTTGTTAGTGAGGGCACATGGAGGCGGCTAGCCACGGAAACGGCGCGACATGAACAGCTAAGGAACGTGCTGCGGGACGTAGAAGCTGGAAAGTGCTTGGAGGAACCGTGGAAACGATTCGAGGGAGAGTTATCAAACGCGAAAGGAGTCCTGCTCAAAGACTGCAAAGTGGTTATTCCGGCTAGCATGAAAGCCGAAACACTGGAAAGAATTCACCAAGGGCACTTGGGAAGTAACAAGAGCAAAGCCAGGGCAAGACAACTAGTTTTTTGGCCGGGAATGAACTCTGACATAGAATCGTTCGTCCAGACGTGTTCTATCTGCAAAAAGTACGCATGTAGCCAGCCTCGAGAGTCTTTACTGATGCGCCCCGTGCCGGACCAACCGTGGTACCGCGTCGGCATTGACATTTTTGAATACGGCGGGAGGTCGTACCTGTGCGTTTACGACGCCCTGACCAACTTCCCCGAAGTTGAATTCCTCAAAGATACCACGGCCAAAACAATCATTGACGTAACAAGCGCGATTTTTGCTAGGCACGGCATTCCGATGGAAGTTTGCTGTGAAAATGGCCCTCAATTTTCATGTCGTGAATTTGCGTTGTTCTCACAACTGTATGATTTCAAGCATGTAACGTCTAGTCCAGGATACCCACCTTCTAATGGGTTGGCGGGAAAAGGCGTTCAGATAGCTAAGCGCATCCTCAAAAAAAAAAAAAACAAGTGAAGCGAAACAAAATTTCTGGTTGGGACTGCTTGCTTTCAGGACCACCCCACTCGAGTGCGGCGCATCGCCCGCTGAGCTGCTGATGGGACGACGGCTCCGCACAACGATTCCTGACGTTCAAGGCAACACCAGGCACGAGGTGCTCCGGCGTCCTCAGACAGACCACTCTAGGAGACCATTGGCGCACCTGAACCCGGGAGATACGGTCCGGATAAAGAAAGGAACATGGGCGACGAAAGCTAAAGTACTCAAGTCTGCTGGTCACCCCAGGTCGTATACAGTCGTCACAGAAAACGGCACGGTGCCCAGGCGCAACCGGCTGCACCTGCTACTCACGCGGGAGCCCTTCCGACGCAACAACCAGGAATACGACGACGACTTCGAAGTAAAGTCTAGCCAAAGCAACGCGCTGGCACATCGACGTGCAGAATGCACAGCTCCGTCTACGCCCGCACGGTCCATTGCCTCAACAAGTGTCTCGTCCACACAAGCCCCATGAAGGTCGCTCAGACAACGTCGAGAGCCTCCTATGTAAGAAAGAGAAGAGAAGCTATCGGGATGTGACGTGAGCAGAAGGTCAAGAACGTTGCTCGAATGCTCAGTTATGCGCGTAGGTCGAGTGACAACTGTGCCAGACCGAACAAAAGGCACGTGTTTATGAATTCAGCGGATATGTTTGTGTTTTGGCAAGCGGATAATTTGGACCGGTCAATGTACGGAAAATTGAAGTCACCAAAAAGCAAAATAGGAGTACTTGGATTAGTCAGCGTTACCTTGTGTAATACATCATGGAAGTCTGAAGTAAAAGAACTATCAGAACTGGGTGAACGGTAACAAACGCCAATGAGCACGCGCGATTTGGTTGCATGACTGCGGATCCTCAACATTTCTAAAAGTGTTTGCACGGTTACAAGGGAACATTTTATTTGAGGATTAGTCGCTATTAGCACACCGCCACCGCGAGTGCTGTCATCCCTATCTTTAGGGAAGATATCGAAGTCGGGTAGATTTGGAAAGAGCTCAGCATCCGACACCGAAGAATTCAGCCAAGTTTCGGTTATTAGTACAACGTTACTGGAAGAGGAGGAAGTAAGGCTACTTATGGAATCACGTTTCGGTATCAGGCTACGAATATTGCTGTAAAGAAGTGATACATCATGTTTCGGAGGCTTATCTAGATTGCAGTTTTTCTTTGTTAGTTGCTAGCGTTTGTGCTTGATAAGAGTCTGAGAAGGATGATCAAATACGTACGTTTTGTTACCGCAGACTAGTTTATCGTGGCGCAGTTTGATGGGTATGTTTTGTGCTTTGCCAAATTCAACTAAGCGTCTGCGGGCCAAGCGGGTGTGCGGCGGAAAATCCTCACTTATACCACACGTTGTGCTTTGAGCTTAACGCCTTTGGAAAGAATGTGATCTTTGTCCTTAAAATGGGCAAACTTTACAATAATTGGTCGATCTTTCCGTGTTTAAAAGCCCCAAGCCTGTGGGCTCTCTCGATGTCACGCATTTGAAAAGCGATTTCAAAATTTTTTTCGCCATGTTGGATGATCAGTTCCTCGGAATCGCGCCAGGACTCGCTTTGCCTGTCCGCAAGGCCGTAGAATACTAGGTTGCATCGGCGAGATCTACATTCCATGTCTTCAACGCGAGCAGTCAGTTGAGACACCTGAGCACTGCAGTTGTTCGCGACTATTTCAATATTTTCAAGCTGCAAGTTAATGCTATGAATTGACTTGAGGTCGGATTCAATCTTGTCAAGTCTACTATTAAGGTCATTGAATTTTTTTCGTTTTCAGACAGCGTTTCCTTGATAGAATTCAGTTGCTCGATCATAGCTGACTGCCCACCTTGTAACACCTTGAACATTTCAAGCACGTCACCCGACGCCTTTGTAGCGGGCCGGGATTAGTTTCGACATCACCAGCTAACAAGAGTACCTTGATCAGAATGCATGTACAGTCATACATTATCACAAGTGATCGCCGTGGGCTCGGCAGCACGAACAAAGCGCGAGAACTAGTACGCTTAGTATAAAGGTAATGTTGGTTCGTTACCTGCGTTGCGAAGAAAAGAAGCCAATTAGGGCGACCCGTTGCTAGCGTGCCGCCGGGCCCAGTGATCGCGGCGATGGTTTCGCCAGGCTCTATAGACTTTGCCATGGGGGAGGGTGAGATGCTGGTTGCAGATAGTACGTCAGGAGTCCGATCCATGCGCAGACACCACGAGCAAAAACGATCCTGCTTCCCAGATGATTCTGCGCAGACTGCTTCTGCAGGTGCGTCACCTTGGCCATCTTGGTGGGAATTGTAATCGCTGTTCAGCGTGTCTGCACGTCCGGGGAGCGGAACGCCGGCATCTAGTAGGACACCGACGGACTGCCTCTCGGTCCGAACCGGCAATGGCTGCAAGGAAAGCGCGATGAGCAGCGTTGCGAAGAAACGAAGCCAATTAGGGCGACCCATTGCTAGCGTGCCGCCGGGCCCAGTGATCGCGGCGATCGTTTCGCCAGGCTTTATTGACTTTGCCATGGCGGAGGGTGAGATGCTGGTTGCAGATAGTACGTCAGGAGTCCGATCCATGCGCAGGCACCACGACCAAAAAACGCCAGGCCTGCGCGGAAAGCGCAGCACAGTCACAGCGAAAGCTCGAAGAGCGGCATTTCTAGAGCCCGTTATAAACTCTCTTGTGGCTACTAATACAACTACACTAGCAACGTACCCACTACGCCACAAACGATAATTTTTGTGAAGTTGGAAGCACCCACCATGACATTACTCGTCATTCTGCGAAGAAGCGAGGTGCCATCTTTAAGGCATTATGTGCAGTTTCTTGACGGGACGACTGATGACGATGAAGAATTATGACTGAGTCTTTTGTAATGGGTTGGAAGCTTTAAATGACCAACTAGTTACGTACTTCGCATTGCGTGACGCCCGGTCGTTATTTCATTCTCCCACCACACTTTATAACATACGCTAACGTGAGAAAGAGATAGAGAAAGGGAATTAACTTTGCCCTGAGGAAATGGATCATGGGAGCCTTATGGGCTTCCTTGGCAACCAATAGAAGTGCACTTGCGCGGAACCCACTACACTATAAATCATAATTTTTGTGAAGGAAGGAAGCAGCCACTACGCAATTTTTGGTCATTCTGCGCAGAACCGTAGTATCTGCTATACACCTGTGAGGCATTATGCGCACTTTGTTGAGGCTGTGGCTAATGAACATGAAGTATTATGGCAGAGCTCTTTGTAATGGGTTGGAAGCATTCAACAACTCACTCGTTGCGCAATTCGCATTGTGTGACGCCTGGTTACAGAATTCGCATTGTGTGACACTTGGTTGTTATTTTACTCTTCTACCACACTACATTACATATGGTAATGTGGCTCCTTCCCGACATGAAGACTGTATAGGGTCTTTTTGCAAGGCAGTTTCAAGCACCGGCATGGCTCAGAGGTTGAATACTGGGCTCCCACGCAGAGGGCCCAGGTTCGAACCTCGTTCCATCCTGGAATTTCTTTCTTATTTCGTTTTTTTTTTCTTATTTCGAGCGATAGTGGTTACGGACACCGGCGGCGGCGGCGGCGGACAACTACGGCGCCAAAAACGGCCGGTGAAATGATCTCATAACAGCTTTCGCTGTAAAACGATCCTGCTTCCCAGATGATTCTGCTTTCGCTGTAAAACGATCCTGCTTCCCAGATGATTCTGCGCAGACTGCTTCTGCAGGTGCGTCACCCTAGCCATCTTGGTGGAAATTGTAGTCGCTGTTCAGCGTGTCTGCACGTCCGGGGAGCGGAACGCCGGCATCTAGTAGGACACCGACGGACTGCCTCTCGGTCCGAACCGGCAATGGCTGCCAGGAAAGCACGATGAGCTGCGTTGCGAAGAAACGAAGCCAATTAGGGCGACCCATTGGTAGCGTGCCGCCGGGCCCAGTGATCGCGGCGATCGTTTCGCCAGGCTTTATTGACTTTGCCATGGGGGAGGGTGAGATGCTGGTTGCAGATAGTACGTCAGGAGTCCGATCCATGCACCGGCATGGCTCAGAGGTTGAATACTGGGCTCCCACGCAGAGGGCCCAGGTTCGAACCTCGTTCCATCCTGGAATTTCTTTCTTATTTCGTTTTAAATGCGAAGCATTTCTTAGCGAACTTCTGCGACTTTGAGCGTATCTATCTATCTATCTATCTAGCCGCCTACGACTTTGGGCTCTCCTGGCCGTTTCGTTAATCGGATGTATACCAAAATTGGTGTGCCATAACATGGCCTTATTACGAACATAAATGACAGGTCATATCATGAAAATCATGACACGCATGTCATGAACAACATGATTTACATTCCACGGCCTTTGGGCTCCCTGGCCGTTCCGTTAATCGGATGTATACCAAAATTGGTGTGTCATGACATGGCCTTATCACGAACATAAATGACAGGTCATATCATGAAAATCATGACACGCATGTCATGGACAGCGTGATTTACATTCCACGGCCTTTGGCCTCTTGTGGCGGTTCCGTTAATTTCATATATACCAAATTGGTACGGCGTGACAAGAGTTCATGACGAACATAATGACAGTTCCTCACATGCAAATCATGCCGCGCATGTCATGTGCAGCATGATTTACATGCCATGGTCTCGGGGCGCTCGCGGCCGTTTAAATGAAGGGATACATACGAAAACTGGTATGACGAGACATTTCTGTATGACGAACATAACTGACACGTGGTAACATGAAAATCATGATATGCATGTCATGCATGACATGATTTACATGCCACGCTCATGGCGCCCTCGCGGCCGTTTCGCTAGATTGATATACACCAAATTTGGTTTTGTGCGCTGTGCCTTTGTGAAGAGCATGAATAACAGGTGGTAGCACGAAAACCATGACATCCATGACATGTATGTCATGATTTACATGCCACGCTCACGGTGCGTTCCCGTCCGTTTCGCTTGCGTGGTATACGCCAAAATTGGTGTTACGCGACACGCCTGTATGACGAACGTAAGTGAGACGTGGTAACATGAAAATTGTGACATGCATGTCATGTACGCCGTGCATTTAGATCATGACACGCATGTCGTGTGCAGCCTCATTTCCATGACATTGTCTCGGGGCGCTAGCGGCCGTTTAAATGAGTGGATATATACGAAAACTGGTATGCCGAGACATTTCTGTGTGACGACCATAACTGTCACGTGGTAACATGAAGATCATGCCATGCATGTCATGTACGCCATGATTTACTTGCCATGCTCATGGCGCGCTCGTGGCCGTTTCGCTCGATTGATATACACCAAAATTGGTATTGCACGCTGTGACTGTGTGAAAAACTTGAATAACAGGTGGTAACATGAAACCCTTGACATGGATGTCATGTATGCCATGCTTTACATGCCACGCTCATGGTGCCCTCGCGGCCGTATCGCTGGCTTTATATACACCAAAATTTGTATTGCGCGCCGATACTGTATGCTGAACGTAAATAAGAGGTGAAAATTATGACGTGCAAGGCGTGTGAGACATGATTTCCATGCCGCGCTCATGGCATGTCATGTGGCATGATCATGTCGAGCTCACGACCGTTTCGCTAGCTCTATGTACACCAGAATTCGATATGAATGTCGGGCCCGTATACCGTACATAAATGGAAGGTCCTAGAATGCAACTCGTGGTGTGCGTGTCATGTTCGACATGCTTACATGGCTCCGTGTTATTGCGCTTCCCGTATGTGCCGTCAAATGTACCGTGTTTACTCGCGTAATGCCGCTCCGGTTTCGGTTGCCCTCCTGTTGCCTTGTGTTGTGCAATGGTGTTTAGTGCGCGATGTGCCGCCTTTGCGTGGACTATGGCCTACACTTCAATCGTCCGATTCTAGCGCCACTCGATCCGTCTTTTCGTGGAGTCGACCTGCCCCGTAAGCGCACACAGCTCAGGCGTCTGCTCCGTTTACACAGCCGCTTGCAGCGCAACGAGCCTGTGGTCACTTGAGCCGTCGCCCGAGTTCGGTGTGCATCCAGAGAGCGGGTGGGATGGCACCGAGGGAGGAAATAATATGTCTCACGTAACCGACGCAATCGACGTCCGAACTTGCTGAGCGACAAAGCCGGGCACAGCGTGCGCTGGTGGTGGTATTGCGTAAGTACGTCGCACTTTGATCCTCGCATTTCGCCGGTGTTTCCAGTCTTGCTTTGCTGTGCCGCTACCGCAACGCGCAAGCTGTCCGCCTCGATCCTGCCTCGGTCCTCGCGATGGCTGCCAATTTCCACGAATTTCCACGTCCACTGTGTTTCGCTGTGCAGTGCTGTGGCCGTCATGTGCCCCTCGAGTGACTCCGTGTGCGGCCTATCTGAAGAGTGACTTTCTACGTTTCGTATAATTTCCTTGATTCATGCCGCGTCCAAAGAAGGTTCCTACAACCGAAGAGCTCGAAGAGCGCAAGCGACGTCGTGCCGAGAGCGCTCGCCGTCGCTATGCGCTGCGGCAAGGCGAAGCACGCGCCGCTCGCTTGGGACAGATGCGGCGGTCGGCTCGTTCGCTACATGCGGCGCGCCAAGGCGACGCACGCACAACTCGTTTGCAAGGGATGCGACAGTCGGCTCGTTCGCAACATGCGGCGCTGCAAGGCGAAGAACGCACCACCCGCTTGGAACGGATGCGACAGACGGCTCGTTCGCAACATGCGGCGCTACAAGGAGAAGCACGCACCGCTAGTTTGCAAGGGATGCGACGGTCGGCTCGATCGCAACATGCGGCGCTACAAGGGGAAGCACGCACCACCCGTTTGGAACAGATGCGAGAGGCGGCTCGTTCGCAGCGTTCTGCGCAACCTGGTATCGCCCGCAATGTTGTGTCGTATGCTGGCGCGAACAAGCATTTCAAGAAGCATTTTCTTGATAATCCTTTCGGGACGTCATGCAGCGTCTGCGACCGCCTCTGGTTCGCGTCGGACGTGTCAAAAATTATAGATCGCTTCGTTCCCGTCCTCGCGCCTCAGTTTATCGACGAAGACATACACAACTTTCGGGTGTGCGCTACCTGCAAGGCGACTCTTTCTAAAGGAAAGCTGCCCCGACTCTCGCGCTCAAACGGCTTCGTCTACCCGCCCAAGCCGGCACACCTGCCTCCACTCAACGAGATCAGCGAGCGCCTGGTATCGCCCCGCGTACCATTCATGCGAATCCGCCGCCTCATGCACGGGGGACAGTTCGGAATTGTTGGCCAAGTGGTGAACGTGCCTGTGGAAGTGGATAAGATGGTCCAGTCACTTCCGCGTGCGGTGTCGGATGATATGGGCATCTTTGTGAACCTAAAAAAGATGAAGGCGCTAAAGTCAGTGTATGTATCGGGTGTGGTGCGTAAGGCGGAATTGAAGCTGTGGCTCGACTACTTGTGCAGTAGCCCGCTTTACATGCGTTATCACATATCGGTTCCGGAGGGGGCCATTGATCAGTGTCTTAACGATCTGGCCAACTCAGATGAAATGGAGACGGCAGAGGGCCTGGAGGACGACGCCGCATCGATTGATGATCCAGTGCGCGCAAATCGGCTCCTGACGCTGCGCCAAGAGACAGTCATTTGGGACGACACCGCGTACCTTGACATAAGCCCCGGCGAAAACATCGTCCCACAAAGCCTTCTCTACGACGAACACGCAGAAGAGCTCTCGTTCCCGCAGATTTACTTCAGGCACCCCCGGCGCATCAGCGCCGACATACACCCAACTGTTTTCGACTTGGCGACTAGTGAAATTCGACGCACCGACCGGCGTGGTGTCGTGCCCTGCCACGTTCTGTATATGGCGATGAAAGTCCTTCGGTTCCGCATACGCGCAGGGCTTGCCGTCACTTTCAGAAACTGCCAGGCGACTGAGAATCTCACGAAGAAGCTGTTAGAAGACCACAGCTTCGTCGAGGAGTGCATCAGCTCAGACTTTGCGTTCCTTAGGGGCATACCAAACTCCGTGTATTACTGGGCGCAGAGGAAAAGAGATGTCTTCGCGATGATCCGGCAGCTTGGAAAGCCTACACTCTTTATGACCCTCAGTATGTCCGAGCTGCACAATGACCACCTTCTGCAACTCATAGAGAAACTCAAGGAGCCGGTCGAGGAGCGCCGCCGCAAAGTCGAGGACATGCACTCGTTGTACAAGGCTAGCCATGTCAATAATGACCCAGTAGTTTGCGCCCTCTTCTTCGACAAACTCGTCCGTGTCATCATGATGGTGCTGCAGAACACTAAGATATCCCCCTTCGGCAACCACCACGTTGTGGACTACTTTAAGCGAATAGAATTCCAGCAGAGGGGAAGCGTACACGCACACCTTCTCATCTGGCTCAACGAGGCACCTCAGGAGGACTTGAGTGACGATATGCCTTGTTCGGTTGCCTTGGTCAACCGTCTAATGAGCCTGGATACCAGCCTCCTTAAGCGCGAGCGTTGCCAGATACACCAGCACACCTTTACGTGCTGCAAGCGCGACTAGGAAAGTGTGCCGGTTTAACGCTCCCTTCTGGCCAATGAGTGAGACGCGCATTCTCACTCCCACTCTCAAGCACGAAGGAAACACGCTGGAACTCGAGGCCCTGCGCGAAAAGTATAAGAACATGCACTGCAAATTGGAAGAAGTGCAGTACGCATCAATTGACGAGTTTTGGCAAGACAATGGCATCGCCACAGAAGAAGAATACACCCGGGTGCTCTAGGCAGGCATCAACCGCCCCACAGTCTTTGTCAAGAGAGAGCCCCACCAGCGATTCGTGAATGTCTTTCATCCGTGGATAGCATCTGTCCTAAATTCCAACATGGACCTTCAGCTTATTGTGGATGCCTATTCGTGCGCGGCGTATGTTGTGGACTACGTCAACAAGTCCAACCGCGGATTCTCAAACCTTCACACCGCACTGGCTGATATCGAGAAGCACCACCCAAACCTCGCTCTCGGCAAGCTTGTAGCTGAGCTCGGTGTTCGTGTGCTTAACGGGGTAGAAATGAGCACCCAAGAGGCTGCGTAGATCCTCCTTCGTCTTGGCATGTCTGATTCCAGCCGGCAAATCGCCTTCATACCCACCATGCACCCCGACGAGCGAGTGCGCGTCCGCAAGCAACAGCGAGAACTCCAAGACGAAGACGACGACTCCACTGATGTTTGGAAGCTCAACGTGGTGCAGAAGTACGAGGATCGCCCCGAAGAAATGGCCGACGTGTGCCTCGCGGACTTTGTCGCACATTACACATACAACCATCAGCGTGGCGAGTATCGACGCCGCAAGGTGCCCAGAATCATCCGATACCGTGCCTACAGAAGAGACGACACGGACGATTTCATGAGAGAAATGGTCACACTCTTCCACCCGTTCCGGCGCGAAAGCATCGATGTGTTGGACAATTTCAGGTCTCTCTACGAGACCCACCTCGACCAAATTGTGGCGAAAAAGAAGCAGTTCGAGGGAAACATTTCCGGGGAGGACCTCGAAGAGATGTGTCGCGAGCTTCTGCAACAAAACGTCATCGAACACCAACAGCAAGAACAGGTTGTGGTACGGGAAGAAAGCGTTCTGCGGTGGACCGAGCCGAAAATGTCGACATCGCGCACGCTACTTCTGCATGTGGTGCAGGAAACACGTGTAGTGCGGTGAGGACCAGAGAGGACGTTATGAGTGCCAAGGACTACTGTGTCGCTATGCGCCTCACAAACCACGAGCAACGCTCACTACTGCTAGAGGTCATTCATCACTCGCAGCTGCCAGATAGGAAACCCATCCGAGTCTTCCTCACGGGGCCAGCGGGATGCGGCAAGACATTTACTGTTAACCTCTTAAAGGACACCTACAACCGGCTCTATACTAGCCCAGGTTCCGCAAGCAACGCTTATGTCGCTATGGCAACAACGGGGAAGGCCGCCACTGCTATCGGGGTCGTCACCGTGCACTCGGCGCTCAAGATAACCATGAAGAAGGATGATGGAGGCTTGCGTCACAGCGATCTCAATACCTACCGATGTGTCTTCAGGGATGTCAAGGCAATATTAGTGGACGAGTTCAGCATGATGGGCTCCGAGGTGCTGGTCAAAGTGGACGACAGGCTGCGTCAGATCACGCATAACTTTCACGAACCCTTCGGGGGCCTCGACGTTTACATGTGTGGCGACCTCCGCCAGTTGCCTCCCATCAAGGCCACTGAGGTGTACAGGCGCAGCGCGAGACAAGTGAGGGAGCTGAAGACGCAACATCCCTGGAAGACTCTCGACTACCATCCGCTCGTCCGCGTTGTCCGCCAAAACGACGCAATCTTCTGGTCATTTCTTACGAGATTGGGCGATGGCCTCATGTTGAGCGAGGATGACGTCAGGATGATTGAGAGTCGCTTTGTGACACTCGAGGAAGCCGCCACAAAGTGCCCTAACGGCATCAGGCTGTTCTACAGCAACGCGGACGTCGGCCGCTACAACGCCCATTGCCTCAAGGATGCGGACGACGTTTTATGCCATCCCGCCTGCGATAAGATCACCGGCTACAAGGATGAGCAAGCGTATAGAGATGCCCTGTCAAAGGTGGCCAAGATGAACACAAGCGACATGGGGGGCCTTCCGGCCTCAATTTGTCTGAGCGTCGGCAAGCCCTATATGATCACGGCCAACATCGACGTCAGCGATGGCCTCGTTAATGGAAATATGGGCACCTTACGGTACATCGAGCATGACGAACACGCCAACCTCGTGCGCCTGTGGCTGGAGTTTCCAACATCTGCAGTAGGCATCGTCGCTCGAGCTAGGATGAAACACGTCACGGCCGCAAACCCCTCCATACAATCGCAATGGGTTCCCGTGGGACTGCGAACCACCACCACCACGATCTACGCAAGGCTAAGCATCTGCTGCAAGAGGACACAGTTTCCTCTCGCGCAAGCCAACGCGATAACTATACACAAGTCGCAAGGGGCCACGTACGCCGAGGTAGTCTACGAAGATGACAGGCGCCATCCCTTGAGGCTGGTCACGTGGCACTGTCCAGGGCTACCAGCCTAGACGGCTTATACCTCACCAACGCAAAGTGTGATTTCAGGTTTCATCACGTGCGTGGCTCCACCGACAGACAACTAGCCGACGAAGTGTCCCGGCTAGCAAAAAGGCGGCTGGATACTGTCCTGGACCAGACTGACGCCTTCGTGCGGCGCCACAATGACAGCAAACACCTCACGCTTGCCGCTCTCAACATCCAGTCTCTGCACGCGCACGTGCACGACCTTGAAGAAGACGCTGTGCTCAATCAAACTTGCGTGCTCGTCCTCTCTGAAAGCTGGAGCGAGGCTCCCATTTGCATCAGGGGATACCAGTCTGTCGTCCACAACAAGCGGCCTCATTGCAGATGCGCCGGCGTGGCCATCTATAAGAACACGGCAATGTGCAACTTCAACATTGGCGGCGTCGCGCAGCGCCAACCTCCAGACGCCGAAGACACAGACGCAAGCAGCCGAATCGGCGACGTCTGTGTTGCGCACATAAATTACCAGGACAGCGACATCGCGCTCGCCGCCATTTACCTGAGCCCCGGAGCGCAAAAGGAGTCTGTCAAAACCTTCTTATCTACGTTCCTTGGCAATTACGCCACAACCGGGGCGACTCCTCGCTGCAATAACTCCGCCGAGAGGAACATGCCGCTCATCATTGCCGGTGACTTCAATGTGGATGTGTCGAAACCCAACAACGCCTGGTTGACACAGTACATGAGAGACGTTTTCGACGTGCACAGGGCCTCCCATGACCTCGTGCCTACGACGAGGACTGGAGGTGTCATTGACCATTTCTTCGTAAGAGGCATCAGCGATTTCCAGCAGCTTAACTATACGTCGTACTTCAGTGTACATAGGCCCCTCATCGCCGCAATAACGGACGAATCTGATAACTCCTGTTCTGCAGCTGGTGCTGACTGTTCTCAGTGATGGTGCCCTGGTTATCGAAGTGTCAACAACCCGCTCCAAATATGGACGCGTATTCGTAATGTGTGTGTGCGTTCAGCGCCATCACGGACTAATACAAGAACAACATATCAGCCTACCATTGTTGGTGCTCGTAGTGCAAACGTTAGTGGTGGCATCTTTACGCAACTATGAACTACTTCAGTGTACATAGGCCCCTAATCGCCGCAATAACGGACGAATCTGATAACTGCTGTTCTGCAGTTGGTGCTGACTGTTCTCAGTGATGGTGCCCTGGTTATCGGAGTGTCAACAACCCGCTCCACATATGAACGCGTATTCGTAATTTGTGTGTGGGTTCAGCGCCATCACGGACTAATACAAGAACAACATATCAGCCTACCATTGCAGGTGCTCGTTGTGCAAACGTTAGTGGTGGCATCTTTACTCAACAATGAACTACTTCAGTGTACATAGGCACCTCATCGCCGCAATAACGGACGAATCTGATAACTCCTGTTCTGCAGCTGGTGCTGACTGTCCTGAGTGATGGTGCCCTGGTTATAGAAGTGTCCCGCTCCACAAATATATATTCGTAATTTGTGTGTGCGTTCAGCGCCATCACGGACTAATACAAGAACAACATATCAGCCTACCGTTGCTGGTGTTCGTATAGTGCAAACGTTCATGGTGGCATCTTTACGCAACTATGAACAACCACCTTAACTCCTTTGCATCTTTTCTAGAAATATCAGTGCGTCTAACATTTCTACGCATGTTTACCGTGTGCTACATCCGTCCGCCTCCTAACGTTTCGCTGATATTAAAGAGCGACACAGCAAACTTCCTGATGCGTGCTTCGCATATCATTGATTCCCTCTGTACGTGGGATCTGCCGACTTTTTTTTTTCTTATTTCGAGCGATAGTGGTTACGGACACCGGCGGCGGCGGCTGCGGACAACTACTGCGCCAAAAACGGCCGGTGAAATGATCTCATAACAGCTTTCGCTGTAAAACGATCCTGCTTCCCAGATGATTACAGCTTTCGCTGTAAAACGATCCTGCTTCCCAGATGATTCTGCGCAGACTGCTTCTGCAGGTGCGTCACCCTAGCCATCTTGGTGGAAATTGTAGTCGCTGTTCAGCGTGTCTGCACGTCCGGGGAGCGGAACGCCGGCATCTAGTAGGACACCGACGGACTGCCTCTCGGTCCGAACCGGCAATGGCTGCCAGGAAAGCACGATGAGCTGCGTTGCGAAGAAACGAAGCCAATTAGGGCGACCCATTGGTAGCGTGCCGCCGGGCCCAGTGATCGCGGCGATCGTTTCGCCAGGCTTTATTGACTTTGCCATGGGGGAGGGTGAGATGCTGGTTGCAGATAGTACGTCAGGAGTCCGATCCATGCACCGGCATGGCTCAGAGGTTGAATACTGGGCTCCCACGCAGAGGGCCCAGGTTCGAACCTCGTTCCATCCTGGAATTTCTTTCTTATTTCGTTTTAAATGCGAAGCATTTCTTAGCGAACTTCTGCGACTTTGAGCGTATCTATCTATCTATCTATCTAGCCGCCTACGACTTTGGGCTCTCCTGGCCGTTTCGTTAATCGGATGTATACCAAAATTGGTGTGCCATAACATGGCCTTATTACGAACATAAATGACAGGTCATATCATGAAAATCATGACACGCATGTCATGAACAACATGATTTACATTCCACGGCCTTTGGGCTCCCTGGCCGTTCCGTTAATCGGATGTATACCAAAATTGGTGTGTCATGACATGGCCTTATCACGAACATAAATGACAGGTCATATCATGAAAATCATGACACGCATGTCATGGACAGCGTGATTTACATTCCACGGCCTTTGGCCTCTTGCGGCGGTTCCGTTAATTTCATATATACCAAAATTGGTACGGCGTGACAAGAGTTCATGACGAACATAATGACAGTTCCTCACATGCAAATCATGCCGCGCATGTCATGTGCAGCATGATTTACATGCCATGGTCTCGGGGCGCTCGCGGCCGTTTAAATGAAGGGATACATACGAAAACTGGTATGACGAGACATTTCTGTATGACGAACATAACTGACACGTGGTAACATGAAAATCATGATATGCATGTCATGCATGACATGATTTACATGCCACGCTCATGGCGCCCTCGCGGCCGTTTCGCTAGATTGATATACACCAAATTTGGTTTTGTGCGCTGTGCCTTTGTGAAGAGCATGAATAACAGGTGGTAGCACGAAAACCATGACATCCATGACATGTATGTCATGATTTACATGCCACGCTCACGGTGCGTTCCCGTCCGTTTCGCTTGCGTGGTATACGCCAAAATTGGTGTTACGCGACACGCCTGTATGACGAACGTAAGTGAGACGTGGTAACATGAAAATTGTGACATGCATGTCATGTACGCCGTGCATTTAGATCATGACACGCATGTCGTGTGCAGCCTCATTTCCATGACATTGTCTCGGGGCGCTAGCGGCCGTTTAAATGAGTGGATATATACGAAAACTGGTATGCCGAGACATTTCTGTGTGACGACCATAACTGTCACGTGGTAACATGAAGATCATGCCATGCATGTCATGTACGCCATGATTTACTTGCCATGCTCATGGCGCGCTCGTGGCCGTTTCGCTCGATTGATATACACCAAAATTGGTATTGCACGCTGTGACTGTGTGAAAAACTTGAATAACAGGTGGTAACATGAAACCCTTGACATGGATGTCATGTATGCCATGCTTTACATGCCACGCTCATGGTGCCCTTGCGGCCGTATCGCTGGCTTTATATACACCAAAATTTGTATTGCGCGCCGATACTGTATGCTGAACGTAAATAAGAGGTGAAAATTATGACGTGCAAGGCGTGTGAGACATTATTTCCATGCCGCGCTCATGGCATGTCATGTGGCATGATCATGTCGAGCTCACGACCGTTTCGCTAGCTCTATGTACACCAGAATTCGATATGAATGTCGGGCCCGTATACCGTACATAAATGGAAGGTCCTAGAATGCAACTCGTGGTGTGCGTGTCATGTTCGACATGCTTACATGGCTCCGTGTTATTGCGCTTCCCGTATGTGCCGTCAAATGTACCGTGTTTACTCGCGTAATGCCGCTCCGGTTTCGGTTGCCCACCTGTTGCCTTGTGTTGTGCAATGGTGTTTAGTGCGCGATGTGCCGCCTTTGCGTGGACTATGGCCTACACTTCAATCGTCCGATTCTAGCGCCACTCGATCCGTCTTTTCGTGGAGTCGACCTGCCCCGTAAGCGCACACAGCTCAGGCGTCTGCTCCGTTTACACAGCCGCTTGCAGCGCAACGAGCCTGTGGTCACTTGAGCCGTCGCCCGAGTTCGGTGTGCATCCAGAGAGCGGGTGGGATGGCACCGAGGGAGGAAATAATATGTCTCACGTAACCGACGCAATCGACGTCCGAACTTGCTGAGCGACAAAGCCGGGCACAGCGTGCGCTGGTGGTGGTATTGCGTAAGTACGTCGCACTTTGATCCTCGCATTTCGCCGGTGTTTCCAGTCTTGCTTTGCTGTGCCGCTACCGCAACGCGCAAGCTGTCCGCCTCGATCCTGCCTCGGTCCTCGCGATGGCTGCCAATTTCCACGAATTTCCACGTCCACTGTGTTTCGCTGTGCAGTGCTGTGGCCGTCATGTGCCCCTCGAGTGACTCCGTGTGCGGCCTATCTGAAGAGTGACTTTCTACGTTTCGTATAATTTCCTTGATTCATGCCGCGTCCAAAGAAGGTTCCTACAACCGAAGAGCTCGAAGAGCGCAAGCGACGTCGTGCCGAGAGCGCTCGCCGTCGCTATGCGCTGCGGCAAGGCGAAGCACGCGCCGCTCGCTTGGGACAGATGCGGCGGTCGGCTCGTTCGCTACATGCGGCGCGCCAAGGCGACGCACGCACAACTCGTTTGCAAGGGATGCGACAGTCGGCTCGTTCGCAACATGCGGCGCTGCAAGGCGAAGAACGCACCACCCGCTTGGAACGGATGCGACAGACGGCTCGTTCGCAACATGCGGCGCTACAAGGAGAAGCACGCACCGCTAGTTTGCAAGGGATGCGACGGTCGGCTCGATCGCAACATGCGGCGCTACAAGGGGAAGCACGCACCACCCGTTTGGAACAGATGCGAGAGGCGGCTCGTTCGCAGCGTTCTGCGCAACCTGGTATCGCCCGCAATGTTGTGTCGTATGCTGGCGCGAACAAGCATTTCAAGAAGCATTTTCTTGATAATCCTTTCGGGACGTCATGCAGCGTCTGCGACCGCCTCTGGTTCGCGTCGGACGTGTCAAAAATTATAGATCGCTTCGTTCCCGTCCTCGCGCCTCAGTTTATCGACGAAGACATACACAACTTTCGGGTGTGCGCTACCTGCAAGGCGACTCTTTCTAAAGGAAAGCTGCCCCGACTCTCGCGCTCAAACGGCTTCGTCTACCCGCCCAAGCCGGCACACCTGCCTCCACTCAACGAGATCAGCGAGCGCCTGGTATCGCCCCGCGTACCATTCATGCGAATCCGCCGCCTCATGCACGGGGGACAGTTCGGAATTGTTGGCCAAGTGGTGAACGTGCCTGTGGAAGTGGATAAGATGGTCCAGTCACTTCCGCGTGCGGTGTCGGATGATATGGGCATCTTTGTGAACCTAAAAAAGATGAAGGCGCTAAAGTCAGTGTATGTATCGGGTGTGGTGCGTAAGGCGGAATTGAAGCTGTGGCTCGACTACTTGTGCAGTAGCCCGCTTTACATGCGTTATCACATATCGGTTCCGGAGGGGGCCATTGATCAGTGTCTTAACGATCTGGCCAACTCAGATGAAATGGAGACGGCAGAGGGCCTGGAGGACGACGCCGCATCGATTGATGATCCAGTGCGCGCAAATCGGCTCCTGACGCTGCGCCAAGAGACAGTCATTTGGGACGACACCGCGTACCTTGACATAAGCCCCGGCGAAAACATCGTCCCACAAAGCCTTCTCTACGACGAACACGCAGAAGAGCTCTCGTTCCCGCAGATTTACTTCAGGCACCCCCGGCGCATCAGCGCCGACATACACCCAACTGTTTTCGACTTGGCGACTAGTGAAATTCGACGCACCGACCGGCGTGGTGTCGTGCCCTGCCACGTTCTGTATATGGCGATGAAAGTCCTTCGGTTCCGCATACGCGCAGGGCTTGCCGTCACTTTCAGAAACTGCCAGGCGACTGAGAATCTCACGAAGAAGCTGTTAGAAGACCACAGCTTCGTCGAGGAGTGCATCAGCTCAGACTTTGCGTTCCTTAGGGGCATACCAAACTCCGTGTATTACTGGGCGCAGAGGAAAAGAGATGTCTTCGCGATGATCCGGCAGCTTGGAAAGCCTACACTCTTTATGACCCTCAGTATGTCCGAGCTGCACAATGACCACCTTCTGCAACTCATAGAGAAACTCAAGGAGCCGGTCGAGGAGCGCCGCCGCAAAGTCGAGGACATGCACTCGTTGTACAAGGCTAGCCATGTCAATAATGACCCAGTAGTTTGCGCCCTCTTCTTCGACAAACTCGTCCGTGTCATCATGATGGTGCTGCAGAACACTAAGATATCCCCCTTCGGCAACCACCACGTTGTGGACTACTTTAAGCGAATAGAATTCCAGCAGAGGGGAAGCGTACACGCACACCTTCTCATCTGGCTCAACGAGGCACCTCAGGAGGACTTGAGTGACGATATGCCTTGTTCGGTTGCCTTGGTCAACCGTCTAATGAGCCTGGATACCAGCCTCCTTAAGCGCGAGCGTTGCCAGATACACCAGCACACCTTTACGTGCTGCAAGCGCGACTAGGAAAGTGTGCCGGTTTAACGCTCCCTTCTGGCCAATGAGTGAGACGCGCATTCTCACTCCCACTCTCAAGCACGAAGGAAACACGCTGGAACTCGAGGCCCTGCGCGAAAAGTATAAGAACATGCACTGCAAATTGGAAGAAGTGCAGTACGCATCAATTGACGAGTTTTGGCAAGACAATGGCATCGCCACAGAAGAAGAATACACCCGGGTGCTCTAGGCAGGCATCAACCGCCCCACAGTCTTTGTCAAGAGAGAGCCCCACCAGCGATTCGTGAATGTCTTTCATCCGTGGATAGCATCTGTCCTAAATTCCAACATGGACCTTCAGCTTATTGTGGATGCCTATTCGTGCGCGGCGTATGTTGTGGACTACGTCAACAAGTCCAACCGCGGATTCTCAAACCTTCACACCGCACTGGCTGATATCGAGAAGCACCACCCAAACCTCGCTCTCGGCAAGCTTGTAGCTGAGCTCGGTGTTCGTGTGCTTAACGGGGTAGAAATGAGCACCCAAGAGGCTGCGTAGATCCTCCTTCGTCTTGGCATGTCTGATTCCAGCCGGCAAATCGCCTTCATACCCACCATGCACCCCGACGAGCGAGTGCGCGTCCGCAAGCAACAGCGAGAACTCCAAGACGAAGACGACGACTCCACTGATGTTTGGAAGCTCAACGTGGTGCAGAAGTACGAGGATCGCCCCGAAGAAATGGCCGACGTGTGCCTCGCGGACTTTGTCGCACATTACACATACAACCATCAGCGTGGCGAGTATCGACGCCGCAAGGTGCCCAGAATCATCCGATACCGTGCCTACAGAAGAGACGACACGGACGATTTCATGAGAGAAATGGTCACACTCTTCCACCCGTTCCGGCGCGAAAGCATCGATGTGTTGGACAATTTCAGGTCTCTCTACGAGACCCACCTCGACCAAATTGTGGCGAAAAAGAAGCAGTTCGAGGGAAACATTTCCGGGGAGGACCTCGAAGAGATGTGTCGCGAGCTTCTGCAACAAAACGTCATCGAACACCAACAGCAAGAACAGGTTGTGGTACGGGAAGAAAGCGTTCTGCGGTGGACCGAGCCGAAAATGTCGACATCGCGCACGCTACTTCTGCATGTGGTGCAGGAAACACGTGTAGTGCGGTGAGGACCAGAGAGGACGTTATGAGTGCCAAGGACTACTGTGTCGCTATGCGCCTCACAAACCACGAGCAACGCTCACTACTGCTAGAGGTCATTCATCACTCGCAGCTGCCAGATAGGAAACCCATCCGAGTCTTCCTCACGGGGCCAGCGGGATGCGGCAAGACATTTACTGTTAACCTCTTAAAGGACACCTACAACCGGCTCTATACTAGCCCAGGTTCCGCAAGCAACGCTTATGTCGCTATGGCAACAACGGGGAAGGCCGCCACTGCTATCGGGGTCGTCACCGTGCACTCGGCGCTCAAGATAACCATGAAGAAGGATGATGGAGGCTTGCGTCACAGCGATCTCAATACCTACCGATGTGTCTTCAGGGATGTCAAGGCAATATTAGTGGACGAGTTCAGCATGATGGGCTCCGAGGTGCTGGTCAAAGTGGACGACAGGCTGCGTCAGATCACGCATAACTTTCACGAACCCTTCGGGGGCCTCGACGTTTACATGTGTGGCGACCTCCGCCAGTTGCCTCCCATCAAGGCCACTGAGGTGTACAGGCGCAGCGCGAGACAAGTGAGGGAGCTGAAGACGCAACATCCCTGGAAGACTCTCGACTACCATCCGCTCGTCCGCGTTGTCCGCCAAAACGACGCAATCTTCTGGTCATTTCTTACGAGATTGGGCGATGGCCTCATGTTGAGCGAGGATGACGTCAGGATGATTGAGAGTCGCTTTGTGACACTCGAGGAAGCCGCCACAAAGTGCCCTAACGGCATCAGGCTGTTCTACAGCAACGCGGACGTCGGCCGCTACAACGCCCATTGCCTCAAGGATGCGGACGACGTTTTATGCCATCCCGCCTGCGATAAGATCACCGGCTACAAGGATGAGCAAGCGTATAGAGATGCCCTGTCAAAGGTGGCCAAGATGAACACAAGCGACATGGGGGGCCTTCCGGCCTCAATTTGTCTGAGCGTCGGCAAGCCCTATATGATCACGGCCAACATCGACGTCAGCGATGGCCTCGTTAATGGAAATATGGGCACCTTACGGTACATCGAGCATGACGAACACGCCAACCTCGTGCGCCTGTGGCTGGAGTTTCCAACATCTGCAGTAGGCATCGTCGCTCGAGCTAGGATGAAACACGTCACGGCCGCAAACCCCTCCATACAATCGCAATGGGTTCCCGTGGGACTGCGAACCACCACCACCACGATCTACGCAAGGCTAAGCATCTGCTGCAAGAGGACACAGTTTCCTCTCGCGCAAGCCAACGCGATAACTATACACAAGTCGCAAGGGGCCACGTACGCCGAGGTAGTCTACGAAGATGACAGGCGCCATCCCTTGAGGCTGGTCACGTGGCACTGTCCAGGGCTACCAGCCTAGACGGCTTATACCTCACCAACGCAAAGTGTGATTTCAGGTTTCATCACGTGCGTGGCTCCACCGACAGACAACTAGCCGACGAAGTGTCCCGGCTAGCAAAAAGGCGGCTGGATACTGTCCTGGACCAGACTGACGCCTTCGTGCGGCGCCACAATGACAGCAAACACCTCACGCTTGCCGCTCTCAACATCCAGTCTCTGCACGCGCACGTGCACGACCTTGAAGAAGACGCTGTGCTCAATCAAACTTGCGTGCTCGTCCTCTCTGAAAGCTGGAGCGAGGCTCCCATTTGCATCAGGGGATACCAGTCTGTCGTCCACAACAAGCGGCCTCATTGCAGATGCGCCGGCGTGGCCATCTATAAGAACACGGCAATGTGCAACTTCAACATTGGCGGCGTCGCGCAGCGCCAACCTCCAGACGCCGAAGACACAGACGCAAGCAGCCGAATCGGCGACGTCTGTGTTGCGCACATAAATTACCAGGACAGCGACATCGCGCTCGCCGCCATTTACCTGAGCCCCGGAGCGCAAAAGGAGTCTGTCAAAACCTTCTTATCTACGTTCCTTGGCAATTACGCCACAACCGGGGCGACTCCTCGCTGCAATAACTCCGCCGAGAGGAACATGCCGCTCATCATTGCCGGTGACTTCAATGTGGATGTGTCGAAACCCAACAACGCCTGGTTGACACAGTACATGAGAGACGTTTTCGACGTGCACAGGGCCTCCCATGACCTCGTGCCTACGACGAGGACTGGAGGTGTCATTGACCATTTCTTCGTAAGAGGCATCAGCGATTTCCAGCAGCTTAACTATACGTCGTACTTCAGTGTACATAGGCCCCTCATCGCCGCAATAACGGACGAATCTGATAACTCCTGTTCTGCAGCTGGTGCTGACTGTTCTCAGTGATGGTGCCCTGGTTATCGAAGTGTCAACAACCCGCTCCAAATATGGACGCGTATTCGTAATGTGTGTGTGCGTTCAGCGCCATCACGGACTAATACAAGAACAACATATCAGCCTACCATTGTTGGTGCTCGTAGTGCAAACGTTAGTGGTGGCATCTTTACGCAACTATGAACTACTTCAGTGTACCTCATCGCTGCAATAACGGACGAATCTGATAACTCCTGTTCTGCAGCTGGTGCTGACTGTTCTCAGTGATGGTGCCCTGGTTATCGAAGTGTCAACAACCCGCTCCAAATATGGACGCGTATTCGTAATGTCTGTGTGCGTTCAGCGCCATCACGGACTAATACAAGAACAATATATCAGCCTACCATTGCTGTTGCTCGTAGTGCAAACGTTAGTGGTGGCATCTTTACGCAACTATGAACTACTTCAGTGTACATAGGCCCCTAATCGCCGCAATAACGGACGAATCTGATAACTGCTGTTCTGCAGTTGGTGCTGACTGTTCTCAGTGATGGTGCCCTGGTTATCGGAGTGTCAACAACCCGCTCCACATATGAACGCGTATTCGTAATTTGTGTGTGGGTTCAGCGCCATCACGGACTAATACAAGAACAACATATCAGCCTACCATTGCAGGTGCTCGTTGTGCAAACGTTAGTGGTGGCATCTTTACTCAACTATGAACTACTTCAGTGTACATAGGCACCTCATCGCCGCAATAACGGACGAATCTGATAACTCCTGTTCTGCAGCTGGTGCTGACTGTCCTGAGTGATGGTGCCCTGGTTATAGAAGTGTCCCGCTCCACAAATATATATTCGTAATTTGTGTGTGCGTTCAGCGCCATCACGGACTAATACAAGAACAACATATCAGCCTACCGTTGCTGGTGTTCGTATAGTGCAAACGTTCATGGTGGCATCTTTACGCAACTATGAACAACCACCTTAACTCCTTTGCATCTTTTCTAGAAATATCAGTGCGTCTAACATTTCTACGCATGTTTACCGTGTGCTACATCCGTCCGCCTCCTAACGTTTCGCTGATATTAAAGAGCGACACAGCAAACTTCCTGATGCGTGCTTCGCATATCATTGATTCCCACTGTACGTGGGATCTGCCGACTTTTTTTTTTCTTATTTCGAGCGATAGTGGTTACGGACACCGGCGGCGGCGGCTGCGGACAACTACTGCGCCAAAAACGGCCGGTGAAATGATCTCATAACAGCTTTCGCTGTAAAACGATCCTGCTTCCCAGATGATTACAGCTTTCGCTGTAAAACGATCCTGCTTCCCAGATGATTCTGCGCAGACTGCTTCTGCAGGTGCGTCACCCTGGCCATCTTGGTGGAAATTGTAGTCGCTGTTCAGCGTGTCTGCACGTCCGGGGAGCGGAACGCCGGCATCTAGTAGGACACCGACGGACTGCCTCTCGGTCCGAACCGGCAATGGCTGCCAGGAAAGCACGATGAGCTGCGTTGCGAAGAAACGAAGCCAATTAGGGCGACCCATTGGTAGCGTGCCGCCGGGCCCAGTGATCGCGGCGATCGTTTCGCCAGGCTTTATTGACTTTGCCATGGCGGAGGGTGAGATGCTATCTATCTATCTATCTATCTATCTATCTATCTATCTATCTATCTATCTATCTATCTATCTATCTATCTATCTATCTATCTATCTATCTATCTATCTGTCTATCTGTCTATCTATCTATCTATCTATCTATCTATCTATCTATCTATCTATCTATCTATCTATCTATCTATCTATCTATCTATCTATCTATCTATCTATCTAGGCGCCTACGACTTTGTGCTCTCCTGGCCGTTTCGTTAATCGGATGTATACCAAAACTGGCATGGAATACCATGACCGTATTACGAACATAAATAGCTGTCATAACAGCTGACAGGTCATAACATGAAAATCGTTGACATATCTACTAGCGCTAAAAACACGAAGGACGAGGTAAAGACAGCAGACAGGACGCAGCGACGTTAGCGCTGCGTCCTGTCTGCTGTCTTTACCTCGTCCTTCGTGTTTTTAGCGCTAGTAGATATGTCCACAGTTAATACGCACCAACTAGCCCAACTCGCTTCTCTAATATGAAAATCGTGACATCCATGTCATGAACAGCATGATTTACATTCCACGGCCTTGGTGCTCTTGCGGCCATTCCGTTAATTTCGTATGTTCGCAATGCCCACGAACTATAGGTGGCGCGCCGTGCTTTTCTAGATGGCGCCAGGAGGAGGGTCAACCTAGAGTCACTGTATATGCTACCTTTAGGTAGCAGAGTTGCGCATAGGTCCGGCTAGCAACCACAGCTATGCGGTGAAGTCGCACTCCATTTTTGCAGGCGACATGCCTACCGCGTCGCCGATAAACATGGCTGGCGTGTCGAAGGCCGGCGATAAACATTGGCTGTCGATAACTAGTGTTAATTGAGTGAGCTGCAGCGGCGGCGTCGAGAAATACAAAAATTGGCCCGAGCGTCAGCTTCTCCGCAATGCATGGTTGCTAGCGGCGTTGGAAAACAGATGCGCAACTCTGCTACCTAAAGGTAGCATATACAGTAACTCTAGGTCAACCCGTTTGTTAGCATAGGAACAGATAGTACGTGCGGACGTACGGCCCGTGCCACTTTCAACGGATGAAGTCATGAGCTGTGCTCAATTGGATATGACTAAACTACTTTCCCAAACCATGGAAAGTGCTAAGTACTCGCCACCTAATTATTTGCTGTGGTGTGAAAGGTTATATTTTAGCTCCGTTACCGTGCATAACGATGCTTTGCGAAATCCTGTGCGTGCTACTTAAAACTGCATGAACTAAAATTGACGTATGAGCAGAACGGCACTCCGAGGTAGTACGTACCGAGCCAATGTTTATAGATACGTTGTACCGAGCCTGCCTTACGGATTTGCCGCAGTAGTAGGCCGCCAGCGAGTAGCGCCATCGCTGCTGCACCGGACCGCACGTTTAACGTGGTGATGGTTTGCAAACATAATACGCCGTCGTCATTACTTGTGCAGTCGGGAACGCGGAGTTACGTCTTCAACGGAACACAAGCATTTAACTTCCCATTCAGAAGCGCTTGTGTCACAGCCACGCTGAGACTCTAGCCGTGTGCATTTCACTTCACTCGCATGTTGCAGGCTCAATCAGCACGATCGAAACACGAATATCGAAAAGAAGGCACACGTATCCTTTTCGCAACGTCGAAGAAGTTAGCCGAGAGGCGTAGATTGTGGCTGTGACTGCACGTTCCAACGCTCTAACCATTTCGCTTCTCTAGTCGAGCTCGAGCGTGTTGGCGGCATGCGGCGCTCCATAATATCCACAATAATTGATACATGCAATGCACAAGAGGAACTATGCTTTTATTTTGATCTCGCCCAAGGATATTATATATTAGATACAATCAAAGTGACTTACGAGCGTGAAATAACATTAACGCACAAGGGGACGTGAAGTGCAACTCGCTCCTCGTGAATTAGCAGCTGATCGTTCACCGTCGCTGTCACTCTCGATGCCTTCACAGTCTTCTACGTCCAGTGAAAAATCCTCGTCGTCAAGATGGTTTCTTTCAACATCACTGCTGAAAGCAATCTGAAGAATTTCCTCCGCCGAACAACTTCGACCACTCCGCGTCACCACGTTTACAATTACAGAGACGTCTGGGCGCGGAGAACATTTCGCTCTCAGATCGGTCAACGAGCAAATCGCTTGCAGTGTGCTGCCACCTATCAACAAACGTACAAAAACAAGCGGCGCAGCGCTGGCTATGAAACTATTCTAGGGACCGTAATGAAACCAACACACTGGCGAAGGACGGCGTGGAAAGCGTTCGCTCCTCCAAAGGCGCGGAGCAGACGCGTCATCGAATGATTGAAACGTCGCTCGCACGATTAGTAACAGCGCTTTGCTGACAAAGGATAGAGGCATATTTTAATGTATCGACAACTTGAGATCGCTCAGTTTTACAAAAGCACATCGCGAGCCGGCGCGACCTCCTGCGTACAGCGTTATGGGATTCATGCACTACAAGAAACAATGACCAATGCTATAGGCCTGACTGGCTGCCCAGGCGGCGCTGCAAAAACGGTGCTAAAAAGCGCCCCCTACGATAAGTTCTTTGGTTTCGAGTAGTCAGACTGACGGCCGCATGCAGCACTAAGCTCAGATGCACAATGGAGCCGCCGCTGTCAATTGTGCTACGCTTTGGATCTCGGCCAATTTCTGGCGTGGCTGAGTTCTTCAGGCCAAGCAATCTGCGTAAACGCAAGAAGCTCGTCAACGTAAAGTATGTTTACGACGTGCAGGAGATTGAAGGAACCATTTCGGCGCGCTGCAACTCGCAAGTGCAGCGAATCTCATACGACGTTGAACTCGAGTTAAGTTTTACGAGGCATGCTCGCGCGATTAACGACAGTGCATAAACGAAAAGATTGCTGTTAAGAAAGCCGAAATGATTTGCATTACACGACGAAACGGAATCAAGAAAGGTCCAGTGACGAAGGCTAGCCGTCGGCGGCCCGAATGAGCACATTCGCGCCGTGTGCCGTTTTCTGCCGCATTCAGTCGCAAACACACTTTTTCCCCATGCACGGTCGTAATTTTCAACATTTGCTTCTAGGGAATTCGTCAAATTCTGTCAGCGTGCGGTGGCGGTCGAGAAGCGACGGCGCGCAATGTTTACAGGCGGCCGCTGGAAGCAGCCGGCTGTAAGCTGCCGGAAAAATCGTAGGCACATACACAGGGTGACTCATGGCATCGTTTTTCTCGTTTCCCACGAAATGCCGGCTGCATATCCTCGTGATCGCCGTCGGCAGCCACGTACGGCGTTCCGTCTGGACTGCACACAGGGAATATATACATATATAAACGCGTCCACGCGCGTACGAAAAGTAATCAGCACGTTGCGTTGCAAGCCACGTTTTGCTCGCGTACTCACTTCACGCGTCGGACGGCACGTATCCAGCGGTTCCGTCGCTCCACTTCGTACTGCTTTCAGGGGAACCAGTAAAACCGCACATTAGGATCCTTACCCCCACTTTCGAGGCAATTAACCACGCAACAATAACGGCGGCGACCGCGCTTCGGGACCGCGCTGCTCAGAGCTGTCGCCCGGACCACCTGCTTTCGGCACGGTTTGTTGAAGCAGGGATCGCTCGTCAAACATGTCAGACTCTGCAGGCATAGCGGACAAGTTCCTGCGTACGTTTCAAGCACTTTTTGAGCCTGAAAACTAGGCGCAAAATTAGGTAAAACGCTCAAAGCAACTGAGAACTGCGTAACTTGCCGGTCGGCGTCCATTTTTGACTACCCAAGCAACTTCGGCGCACGCCACCAGGCTCCGCCACAGTACTCAAAACTCCAGCGCGTCAGCCCTATATACAAGTAAAACAGGGTGAGCTTCAACTGAATATGTCAGACGATAACATCTAACTAACCTACGTGGCTACAGAAAGCCTCGCGAAGCTGATAGTATGCGTACGCTGTGGGCTAGCACTGAAAGCGCGAGTCGCCACGTATTTTCACGAAAACTTCGCGCCTCGCAAGAACGAATCAGATTTCTCGTGTCACGGAGGGCCCGGTTTGTTCACTGATGCAGCGAACATGCCAAGTCGTAGTGTTCCTTCCTTGCCAACGCGTTAACACTGAGGTTAGCACAGCCGAACAAGGGAGCGACTGCGTAGTGCTGCCATTTTGTCGTCTACTAACCCTCCTCGAGAGGACGCTCCTGAATTCCGCTTGGCGGCGCGACAGTCTATGGGCATTGCGAATACCAAAACGTGTATGACGTCACAAGAGTTCATGGCGAACATAATGACAGGTCCTAACGTGCAAATCATGATACGCATGTCATGTACGGCATGATTTACATGACATGATCTCGGGGCGCTCGCGGCCGTTTATATGAATGGATATATACGAAAACTGGTATGACGAGACATTTCGACATGACGAACATAACTGACACATGGTAACATGAACATCATGACACGCGTGTCATGCACGTCATGATTTACATGCCACGCTCATGACGCACTCGCGGCCGTTTCGCTAGGTTGATATACACCAAAATTGGTATTACGCGATGTGACTGTATGAAGAACATGAATAACAGGTGGTAACATGAAAACCATGACATGCATGTCATGTATGTCATGATTTACATGCCACGCTCATGGTGCATTCGCGGCCGTTTCGCTGGCTTGATATACACAAAATTGGTATTGCGCGATGTGACTGTATGAAGAACATGAATAACAGGGGGTAACATGAAAACCATGACATGCATGTCATGTATGGCATGATTTACATGCCATGCTCATGACGCACTCGCGGCCGTTTCGCTGGGTTGATATACACCAAAAATGGTATTGCGCGACGCGACTGTATGATGAACGTAAATTAGAGGTGGTAACATGAAAATCATGACACGCGTCTCATGCATGACATAATTTACATGCCACGCTCATGACGCACTCGCGGCCGTTTCGCTAGGTTGATATACACAAAAATTAGTATTGCGCGATGTGACTGTATCAAGAACATGAATAACAGGTGGTAACATGAAAACCATGACGTGCATGTCATGTATGTCACGATTTACATGCCACGATCATGGTGCATTCGCGGACGTTTTTCGGCCTTGATATACACCAAAATTGGTATTGCACGACGCGACTGTATGACGAACGTAAATTAGAGGTGGTAACATGAAAACCATGACATGCATGTCATGTATGTCATGATTTACATGCCACGCTCATGGTGAATTCGCGGCCGTTTCGTTGACTTGATATACACCAAAATTGGTATTGCGCGACGCGACTGTATGACGAACGTAAATTAGAGGTGGTAACATGAAAATCATGACACGCGTGTCATGCACGACATAATTTACATGCCACGCTCATGACGCACTCGCGGCCGTTTCGCTAGGTGGATATGCACCAAAATTGGTATTGCGCGGTGTGACTGTATGAAGAACATCAATAGCGGGTGGTAACATGAAAACCATGACATGCATTTTGTGTATCTCATGATTTACATGCCAGGCTCATGGTGCATTCGCAGCCGTTTCGCGGGCTCGATATACACCAAAATTGGTATCGCACGACGCGACTGTATGACGAACGTAAATTATAGGTGGTAACATGAAAATCATGACATGCGTGTCATGTACGACATGATTTACATGGCACGCTCATGCTGCGCTCGCGGCCGTTTCGCTAGATTGATATGCACCGAAATTGGTATTGCACGATGTGACTGTATCGAGAACATGAATAACAGATGGTAACATGAAAGCCATGACATGCATGTCATGATTTACATGCACGCTCATGGTGCATTCGCGGATGTTTCACTAGCTTTATATACACCAAAATTGGCATTGTGTGACGGGAATGTATGCTGAACGTAAATGACAGGTGGTAACATGAAAACCATGACATGCATGTCATGTATGGCATGATTTACATGCCACGTTCATGGTGGACTCGCGGCCATTTAGCTCGTTTGACATACACCAAAATTGGTATTGTGCGATGTGCTGTATGACGAACATAAATGACAGGTCCTAACATGCGAATTATGTTATGCATGTCATGTGCGGTATGATTTACATGACACTGTTATGATGCGCTTCCGGCCGTTTAGATAACTGGATATATACCAAAAATGGTATTGCATGAGAGGAGTGCGTGATGAACATAAATCACCGGTCATGCAGTGTATGTACCAGAATACACGTTTCATTGGCATGGTATATACCATATTGTGCATGCACGCGTGCATGGCAAACATGCGATATATGGTGAACTAGATGCCATGGCATGAATGATTTCATTCGGCTCAAAAATAAACAAAGCGATGTATGCAGCTCTTTGCTGGCTGCTTCGCATTACATCGATTCCCACAGTGCGTGGGATCTGCCGGATTTTTTAGACGTAGCGGCTTGGTGACGGCGAACGGGAATGTTTTCGGGGTGTCCACTGCTCGCCTGCGAGGTAGTCGGCGATGTTGTGTGGTCGTTCACCCCGCTGTGGACGCGGCGCCTCAATGGCGAACCCACGCAGTCCCATCTGTCGGTACTGGTAGCGGCGGTGGGTGTGGCCAGTTTCTCCGCAATGGCAGCAGAGTGGGCGATGGTCGGGGGAGCGCCAAACATCGGTCTTCCTCGGTGTGTATCGCTGGCCGGCTGTGGGGCCTGGCGGCGGAACTGCTGGAGCCGCGCGGCGTCTTGACGTGGGCGAGAAGGGAGGGCATGACGTCTGGCTGCAGCAGCATAGCTCAGTGCTTGCAGCTGCGGCTGCGCTGACTCGGGGGAGCCGAGCGACTGCTGGATTAATGGTCTCGCGCAGATCGCAGCCGATGGCTTGAACCGCCGCGATGACTTGGATGTAGCGGTGGTTGTACTGGCGGGTTCGCATTTCCAGCGTGTTCCCGATGATGGTTCCTTCTGAGACGAATTCTTGGAATCTGCCTGGTGGGTTCCGCATCAGTCCCGCGAAGAGCTCCTGCTTGGCTGCTCGCATAAGAAAGCTAACTTTCTTGTCCTCGGGCATGGCAGGGTCAGCGTGGCGAAACATTCGGGTCATGACCAGGCTTTCGTTTGGGAGTTGGACCCGTGTCTCCGGCCAGGCTGCAGCCCTTTCCTTTCGGACGATGCTCGCGAACGTCTCCAGGAAAGCACTGGGAAAGACGTCCCAGTTTCGATGGGTGGACTCCCGATTCTCGAACCAGGTCCTTGCTGGGTCTTCCAGGTAAAAGTAGACGTGGCGCAGATTGTCCTCGGAGTCCCAGTTGTGAAATGTTGAGACCTTTTCGAACGTCTCGAGCCGGGTTTCGGGGTCGTCATTTGGCAATCCATAGAAGGTCGGCGGCTCTCTGGGTGGCTGCATCACAATCGCTGCAGGGGACATCGTGGCCGTCATCGTGCCTGTCGTCCTCGTCGCGGTCTTGGTCTTGTCGGGTAGGGGTCCGTATTCTGGCGGGAGACCTTGCTGCCTACGGCTGGACTGCTGGTTGGCGTTGATGCCTCCTTGACAGTGTGAGCTTGGCTCACGGCTGGAGGGGGGCGTTCGGTAGATGGACCGGGAAGCACCTCCACGAGATGTCACGGGGTCGTGACGTCGACCGTCCGGGGTCGTGACGTCATCGACCATTCGGCCATCCTGACCGAATTTCCCGGTCTGACGCAAAGTGCAGCACACCACTGGGCACTACATCCGGACCACCCCCGGTTTTTCTGCGACCGTCACCTTGCCCCGGCCAAAGCAGAGTTCAAAGCCGTGCTGCGCGAAGGCAGCAGTTGGCGTGTCGAAGATGAAACTCTTCATTTGGCCGAACTTGTGGCCGGGAAACGGAAAGTCAAACTAAAGCAATACACACTGTACACTGATAGCGGCGAACAGAGCGGTGGCCGTCCTCTTTTTTACGTCACGCATCGAACTTTCCAGCCTTATCACTGGTGGTCGCGCAACCTCTGGATTAATCTTGTCTATTCTCGTCATGTGTGCAATCTTAACAAAATGATCTTCTACCATCTGCAATCTTCTCAGACATCCTGGCGCGCTTTGCGCAAGGCAGCAGCCACACGTGCAACGCGCCGGTAATATATGTGGGCATATGCTTCCTACGGTCTGCCCGGTGCTAGATGTAGCACTGACTGTTGAAATATTCTTTAAAATGTGGGTCTTGGTGTGAATAACGTGTCTTAGGTGAATCGGAAGTGTCTGATGCAGAGATATCACTTCAAGAGGCAGGCATCCGGCTTCTGCTACAGTGCCTACTCGAGATGACCCCTTCGGAAGGAAACACATATTCGAAGACAGTTGTTGCGTGCTGCCACAAGTTTTCTCTTGCCTGTATAATACATAGCATTGCGATAGCAATTATATGGACAGTCTTCACTGGTTTTCGCCGCCCCAGTCATGCACCGTATATGTATAAGTATTATAATAAAGAGCTGAGGCACGGCGTGGACAAGAGAAACTGTAATATGACAGAATATATAATGGTAAGCCTAGCCAGTGCAAACAGCAACAACGTTCAGCACGAGCCGCTCCTGTGTAGCGCTGACGATACGACTGTGTAGCTAGCTCTTGAGGGTGCACTTCTTCTTCATCACATTTTCCCCCTCGCTGAAGACGGAGCCCATTAGGCGTTCTAAGGTGTCGTAAAAACAAGTGCTTCGTGCTATGGTTTGAGGCGATCCACGTGAACAGTTTCGCGGTCTCGGCGACGCAGGCCCATAATGGGCGTGAGGGGTTCGATGAGGTAGTTAACGGGAGAAGTTTGCTGTAGCACGCGGTAGGGTCCATGGTACCGGCTGACAAACTTCGAGGAGTTACCTGACGCAGAAGTGGCAGGCACCCAGAGCCAAACAAGAGAGTTGGGCGAAAACTGATTGTGGGGCCGCCCGTCGTCGTATCGAAATTTCGGTAGCCCCTGTTCTTGAGTTGTAAGGGAGCGGGCTAGTTGCCGACATTCTTCTGCATATCGAGCAGCTTCGGAAACTGGTGTGGCCTCTGATGAGTCGGCTCGGTAGGAAAGAATGGTGTCAATCGAAGACGATGGTTCTCGGCCATAGAGTAAAAAGAAGGGAGAAAGGCGCCGGGGGTGCCGTATTGTAGGCGTACGTTACGTAGGGAAGAATAAGGTCCCAGTTGGTGTGGTTAGAGACGACATGCATAGAAAGCATGTCGCCAAGAGTTCGGTTGAAGCGCTCGGTCAGGCCGTTTGTTTGCGGGTGATATGCGGTAGTACAGCGGTGAACCACATGACATTCAGCGAGAAGTTCTTGTATAACATCCGCGAGAAAAACGCGGCCTCGGTCACTCAGGAGTTCACGAGGAGCGCCATGACGTAGAACAAAGCGTTGAAGCAGGAAAGACGCAACGTCACGTGCCGTCGCGGCTGACAGAGCGACTGTTTCTGCATATCTCGTGAGGTGGTCTATCGTCACAATAACCCAGCGATTTCCGGCGGATGTGTACGGTAGAGGACCGTAAAGGTCGATTCCAACCTAGTCAAATGGTCGCATTGGGCACGGCAGCGGCTGCATTGGTCCCGAAGAGCGGCAAGGATCGGGCTTGCGGCGTTGACACTCTGTGCAAGATTGAACGTACTTTTGTACGAATGTGTACATGCCGCGCCAATAAAACCGAAGACGTAGTCTGGCATAGGTTTTAAACAGACCAGCGTGTGCGCACTGTGGATCAGCATGGAAAGCAGCACATATGCTGGCGCGGAGTTGGCTGGGTATGACAAGTAGCCACTTGCGGCCGTCAGATTGGTAGTTGCGGCGAT
Organism: Rhipicephalus sanguineus; assembly: GCF_013339695.2. Lineage (NCBI taxonomy): Eukaryota > Metazoa > Arthropoda > Arachnida > Ixodida > Ixodidae > Rhipicephalus > Rhipicephalus sanguineus. The sequence continues at coordinate 137,116,030 of NC_051185.1, forward strand.
AAAGGATTCCATCACGGATGGCGAAGTGAGAGGCTTGTAGGCGTAGTGCTCGAGATGGCGGGTGTGCGAGCGCATGAGAGAGGTAATCCATCAAAGACGCAATCCACGTATCTTTGCGTTGCTCCAAAGCCATGTCGATGGATCCTATTGGCGAACATAAGTTGTCCAGAATGGAGACACTTGCAATGTCAGCGGAAACAGGCGAACGCGAAAGAGCGTCGGTATCGGCATGCTTCTGGCCTGAGCGGTAGATAACCCGGATGTTGTACTCTTGGGGCCGCAAAGCCCAGCTTGCCAAGCGGCCGGAGGGATCTTTGAGGGAGGACAACCAGCAAAGTGCGTGATGATCGGTAACCATATCCCCTTCAGCGGCAGTGTGTACAATTGTACACATTAACTTCAGAGGCACGTCATGCACCCAGTGTTTCTTCAAACGGCTTGAAACGCAGTGTGCGCATTTGTGCAGGCTTCCTGAGTGGATAATTAGCGGTCATTTAACTTTATTGTGCTGCATATTGCTGCAGAGGATCACTGTGCTGGAGACACTACCATGTTCGACGATCGTTCGATGTGCGTGTTCCAGGACCAACGTCAAGAGTATTTTTTTTCTTTGCTCGAAACGAGTACAACCAAAAAACAACCTGTGCAGGCATTTTGGACCTAATATTTGATTCTTTTTATGCAAGGATTGAAGCTGACTCATTGCAGGATAATTAGATATTTAATTACATGCTAATTAACATTAATTATTGAAAATCACACAAAACAGCACATTCCTCCATTTTCTTTCTTGGAATGTACTACTGAATGCCTTGGAATCATGCCATGAGAATGTGACGCATTTGCAGAGAGCGCATCATAATTTGCGCCTGAAGGGGATATCGAAGGGTCGACCGTACAGGTAAGGCCGAAATTTTGTAATGGCCCAGATGATCGTTAGGCATTCTTTTTTAGTTACTGAATAATTTGCTTCAGCTCTTGTTAGTGTGCGACTCACGTACGCAACAACATAGTCTTGGTAGCCGGGCTTTCGTTGGGCGAGGACTGCTCCAAGACCGACACCGCTAGCATCCGTAATAATAATAATATCTGGGGTTTAACGTCCCAAAACCACGCTATGATTATGAGAGACGCCGTAGTGGAGGGCTCCGGAAATTTCGACCACCTGGGGTTCTTTAACGTGCACCTAAATCTAAGTACACGGGCCTCAAACATTTTCGCCTCCATCGAAAATGCAGCCGCCGCGGCCGGGATTCGATCCCGCGACAGTCGGGTCAGCAGTCGAGCGCCATAACCACTAGACCACCGTGGCGGGGCACCGCTAGCATCCGTGTGGATTTCTGGGGGAGCACTTGGATCGAAATGGCGCAGTATGGGTGGTGTGGTGAGTAGCTGACTTAGCGTTGCAAACGCTAAGTCAGCATGATCGCATGATCGTATGATCGCAAGCAGGAGACCACGCGGATAGATTGGGGTCTCCTTGAAACAGGTCTGTCAAATGTGCCATAATCGAGGCGAAAATGCGAATGAATCGGCGGAAGTATGAGCAAAGGCCGATGAAACTGCGCAACTCTTTTAAAGACGCAGGCCTCGGGAACTCATTAACGGCACGTAGCTTAGCGGAATCTGGGAGTACGCCATCTTTCGATACGACATGTCCGAGAATGGTCAGCTTGCGTGTCCGAAAGTGACATTTCTTTAAGTTTAGTTGGAGGCCAGCTTCAGTGAGACATCGTAAAACCTGCTCCAAGCGACGAAGGTGCGTGGGGAAGTCAGGCGCAAATACCACCACATCATCCATGTAGCACAAGCATGTGTTTCATTTGAGGCCTCGTAGAATAGTGTCCATCATGCGCTCAAATGTCGCGGGCGCATTGCAAAGGCCGAATGGCATCACATTAAATTCGTATAAGCCATCCGGTGTGGTAAATGCGGTTTTTGGCCGATCATCTGTATCCATAGGTACTTGCCAATAACCAGAGCGGAGATCGAGGGAGGAAAAGAACTCTGCACCTTGTAAACAGTCTAAGGCGCCGTCTATCCGTGGCAAAGGATAAGCATCCTTTCGTGCTATCTTGTTTGGACGACGATAATCTACGCAAAAGCGTATCGTTCCATCCTTCTTTTTAACTAAAACAACTGGTGATGCGCACGGACTGTCTGACGGTTGAACGACGCCGCGCTTAATCATGTCACCTACTTGTTCATCAATGACGCGGCGTTCAGTCGACGACACACGGTACGGTCGCTGCCGTAGTGGTGGGTGATTACCTGTGTCGATCCGGTGGCATACAGTTGGTGTTCGGCCTAGACAAGTGCTGTGGCTGTCGAAAGCTGGGCGAAATTTGTCAAGGAAGCATAAAAGGTCACGGCGCTGCTGCGGGTTTAGATCTTCGTTGGTGTTCGGCCTAGACAAGTGCTGTGGCTGTCGAAAGCTGGGCGAAATTTGTCAAGGAAGCATAAAAGGTCACGGCGCTGCTGCGGGTTTAGATCTTCGGCGATGACATGGTTGAAAACGTCGCCGGCCGATGTGCCAGTCAAGGGACTACAGAAGAGGGCGTTGACCTCTGATGAACCATGAGGAACGTACGTGATGGTTTCGCAAGGCTCCATTGTGCCGATAAATTCACCTCGAAGCAATGTAATCAGGAATGGGAATGGATTGCCCACAGGTGCGTCGGTTGCACCACCTTGAAAGGTAAGCAGAGCGGTTGGGAGCGGTGAGAGGTGGCGATGAACGAAAGCAGCGGAAGGCGTGAAGAGCGCGATACCTTCGGAGGCAGCGGAACATGACACAGGTGCCAAGACAGCAGCGTGCGGAGGGATCTCAGTGTCGTCGGCGATGACCAACTTCGCGCAGGAAAGGTGATCGTCGGCAGGTAGAGCATCGTCAAGGGAGGAGAAGGCGACTTCTGCACGGGCGCAATCGATGACGGCTTGGTGACGGGACAGAAAATCCCAACCTAAAATAATATCGTGAGAACAGTGCGGAAGTACGGCGAACTCGACTGTGCAGGGTACTCCTTCAATGAGGAGTCTGGCAGTACACGCCACAACGGGCTGGACGGGCTGTGCTGTGGCAGTGCAAATGTACGGACCGTAGAAAGGCGTCGTCACTTTTGGGATTGAGCGGCACACTTTTTCAACGATGAAAAATATTGCGGCACCCGTATCGATGAGAGCAGCAAGAACAGATACACATTCGAGAACGACATTAATAACATTCGGCGGCGGAAGAATAGGGTTTGTACTTTGCGACGATGACGCAGTTCTTACCTCGGGAACTGCGCCATTTAGTTTTCCGTGTCGGTTGCAGATGGACGTCGACGCATCGGGGAGAGCGAGCGACGACGAGAAGAAGGAGAACGACGGTCAGAAGCTGGTCGAAGGCTTGGTCGTGGAAGGGGCAACTTGCGGTCTGAAGCGTAGGAGAACGTGTGGCTGTAATCAGGTGCGCGTGGGTCGTCACATCAATGTAGTGGTTGGCGGCGGCACAGGCGTGCAACGTGTCCGGGTAGACCGCATGAAAAGCAGATTGGCCGGTTGTCGGCTGTGCGCCAAGGATTGGCGACTCGATGGACCGGAGGTCGAGGCGGCATCGTGGCGTAAGCAGGAGTAGAGAACGGAGGCGGCACGTGGAACGTCTGTGGTCGTGATCGTGCTGCTGCTTCGGCGTACGTCAACGGTGCGGTGACTGGTGGCGGCAGCTCTGGTGGAAGAACCTCAGAAACTTGCTCTTGTATAAGGCGTTGTAGTGCGGGATTGAGCGGCGTACTTCGCTCCGGCAGGTTGGGGATGAGTGAGAGCTGGCGAGCAACTTCTTCGCGCACAAAAGCTTGAATCTGCTTGAGAATTACAGGATCTTGCGAGGGAGTTAAGCCGGACAATGATTCCTGATGTTGGACAGGGCGGCGGGTGACGAGGCGTTGCCGGCGGAGTTCGTCATAGCTTTGGCACAGCTCAATGACTTGGGCGACAGTACCCGGGCCCTTCGAAATCAGCGCCTGGAATGCGCCCTCATCTATGCCCTTCAAGATGTGCTTGATTCTGTCCGCCTCGGCCATGGTCGCATCGACGCGTTTGCACAGGTCGATGACGTCCTCAATATAGCTGGTAAAGGTCTCGCCAGGTTGATGAGAGCGCGATTGCAGGCTCTGTTCCGCACGAAGCTTGCGGACAGCAGGACGGCCGAAGATTTCGGTGAACTTAGCCTTGAAAGTTGTCCAGGTGGGAACGTCGGATTGGTGGTTCTGAAGCCACAAGTGAGCAATGCCGGCGAGGTAAATACCGACGGAGGCCAGTTTCATGCGTCGTCCCATTTGTTGAGGACACTCACGAGTTCATAGGTAGGCAGCCAGTCGTCGACGTCGTGGTCATCAGTGCCGCTTAATATTGGAGGGTCCCGCTGACGGACCGCGCCGGAGCATGCGGTAGCGGCGGGCTTGTGTGAGTTTCGGTGGTCATGGCGGCAGGTAGAGTCCGGTTGCGCAATTCCAGGATTGTCAGAAGACCTAGCAACCTCCACCAATTATAATAAAGAGCTGAGACACGGCGTGGACAAGAGAAACTGTAATATGACAGAGTATAGAATGGTAAGCCTAGCCAGTGCAAATAGCAACAACGTTCAGCACGAGCCACTCCTGTGTAGCGCTGACGATACGACTGTGTAGCTCTTCAGGGTGCACTTCTTCATCACGGTATGTATATATATTGTAAGGAACAGAGACGGAGACAGCACCCGATCCTGGGCCAGCTGTTCTATTGCCTGCCTCTTCTTCCTCTACCTCTACCCGCTAGCTGTCCCCGCGCGCCAGAGCCCCGGTGTCGATCTTCGTCATCACACTCGGCCATGACTGCAAAGCGTGCGGAGACGTCGACAGTATTTCAGGTGGACGGTGCTGGCTGAATCGCGCTGGCCGGACCTGACCGCGTGGCAACTCGGTCAGGAGATCCGCCAGAAATGTGTCCGATGGACGACACTGGCTGTGTCGCGGTGGACGATGATCTCGGCCAGGCTGGCCTCTGGCATGGAAAGCTGCCGATGACAACTCTGGTGTGCGCCACTGGCTGTGCCGTCGGTGTCGTAGGTCTCGCTGACGACTGTCTTGCCTCACGTAGGAGGAACGCAGAGGAGACCGTGGACGACGTACAAAATGGAGTTGGTCGGCCGGATCACGATTGGTCGCAATGCGCTGGTGTGGTGGTATGCCTAGAGCGATACTCAGTGCCGGCGCGTCACACGACTTGTGCATTGTCCTCTCCGCAGTGCACCGCGAGTTTTGGAAGGCAGCAAGACTTGAGTAAATGCCGTGTGAATCCGGGCCGGGGAGGTTATGCGAACAGAGGTCAGAACCCGTGCCATAGGACGGACACTCAGGCTGCATGGGCAGATGTCGGCTACCAGTGACTTCAGCCTTGCTCGTCGCCATGGCCTCGTTGACTTCACTAAGAACCCTTATGAAGTCCGAAGCGATGTCGTCGGGAGGAGGCGCAGGTGGTATCGGAAGGTCGTTTGTGAGAGTAATGCTTTCTTTTATCCGGGGTTCGTTCACCGAGACTTCGCTCAGCAGGGAATGGCCACCACCTTGTGTTGTCCATGCCTGCGCTGAAAACCGACAAAGTTGCACCAACGGCTCACAAAGCGTCTCTTTCCGGATGTCCGTAGATACGTCAGCGTCCCGGTATGGCGCATGAAGTGCGAGCAGAGCCGTGGCTTCTGTGGGCTGAAATAATGCTGAACTTGGGATTGGCGAGTTCGACGAATAAAATGTGTTGTCAGCCGCTGACAGTGGAGTAGCGTTCGTTCGTTTATCGGAATTCGTTGGCTGATGTGTTACCTGGAACGACGGTGGGAGTGGAACAGGTTGCTTCATGTCTCCAAGTGAAGATGTTCTCGAGGGCAGCGTCACAGACTCCTGTAGATGCAAGGAGGTCTCGGCCTCTGGTAGCACGGTGTCGTGTCCGACGCGTATGCAGAGGACGAGACTCTAAGTGGTGAGCACAGCCGCAGTCTGGTGCTTATACTGGGGCAAGCTGGGAAGCTCTCTGCTGATGAGTGGGAGTGCGCAGTTTCATCCTCGAGGAGATGGCCTTCTCAAGATTCGTCCTCGGTAAAACACGTGTCAGATTCGCTGGTGGCGGCATAGCGAATCTGACCGAAAGTAGCAATCAGAACTGCACTCCATCCTTCCCAGGACTGCTGCCTCACGCCTTCGTATCTTTGCCACGCCGCGGCACCTTCCCGAAGGCGGTCTGCCGCCATGGACTATTTCTGCGCCTCCGTTCAGGCTTCTCGAGCTCCTAGGGCGCTGACGGTCGCCACCCATTTTTCGGCGTCGTGCTGGCAGCCGCAGATCTCCGGTAGTACGAAGGTAGCCTGGGATGGTGATACGGCAGGCGCGAAACGGTAGAGTGTGTGTACGAAGTCACCACATAGGATAGAGCCTGGCTGAGGGTAGACCGGATCTCTCTACGTTGCTCAGGTGAGCTGGCCTCGAGGTCTAGCGAGGTGGCTACATCCAACATGGCGTTGATGGCTGTCAGTGCCGGAATGATGGGAGGAGACAGCGCAGAGCTCGACGCTGTCAATGCGGTGGCCGTGACGCGAAGTCGCGCAATGGTACGCCGCAGGTGGGCGGCCTCTCCGATGGTTCACGTGCGGAGCCAGTAATGTCGGACCACCAGGCGGTGGTTATTGGGCCCATGACGGCGGGCTCCTGGTCTGAAGGAGCTTGTACCACATCCCAAAGCGGCTCAGGTGCCGATGGAGCCCTGAATGAGAGGGTGTCGCCACGGGAAGCGTGAACGGCATTCACTGGCAATGGTAGGTAAAGCGCTGTCTTCGTAGCGCCGGGGCAAGCCTGCCCATGAGCCACCGACGAGGCCTCGACGCCGTCCTCGGATGGTTGGCTAGGTAGCTGCAGCAGTTGTCGGGCCATGGTGCCCATGAACGAGGAAGCGTGGACGGCATTCCTAGGATGGAGAGGCCCGCGCTGCCGACGACGCGCAACGACAGGTGGCTTCAGCTGCAAGGTTCGGCTTGCGTCGTATAGACTGCGCCATTGTAAGGAACAGAGACGGACACAACACCCGATCCTGGGCCAGCTGTTCTATTGTCTGCCTCTTCTTCCTCTACCTCTACCCGCTAACTGTCCCCGCGCGCCAGAGCCCAGGTGTCGATCTATATAGAAGTCCCAAAGAAAAATAATTCAGAAGAATGCTTCCGAAGCGCGGAATCGAACCAGCGACCTCTCTCTCCGTAGCACGTGGCGCTAACCACTACGCCACAAAGCGCAGGTCCTTCAGGTAGCTAACGGCGAACGTTATATACACACCCTTTAGCGCTGGCAGGACTCGGAGACGGCAGGCGTTTATAAGCGTTTCTTCATTACCAGCGAGATGGCGCGAGGAGCGCAACGGGCGCATTTAAAAGTCGTTGGCCACCTCGCTTGCTGCTTCTAATATTTGCGCAGCTAGAACCTTGCCCTTCCGCTGTCTGCTTGCGCGGTAGTTGCTGCCGGGGGGGCAGATGTTTTTGCAGCGTAGCAGTGCGTCCATCACGGGCCGCTTTTCTCGCTATCGCATTCATTGCTCCACCCTTGCGGCAAAACTGTGACTCTTTATGTAGAATGGGCAGGTAATACCGCAATGTCCCGCTACGTAGGTTTTTTGAAGGAGCACCATTGATCGGCAGTTATCCGGCTAAAAATCGGAATACACGCGACGCCGACGAAACCGCTCAGTTTCTTCACTCGAGCAGACCATGCGAGATTCCTGTCAATCCTCACTCCGAGGAACCTTTGTGTCTTGGCGCATGGAAGGGTGCAACCACCCAACCCTAGTGGGCATTTTTCCATTCTCCTCTTCGAGAAAGCCAGAGCAACCCTTTTGTCGGGGGACAGTTTGAGACCGCTTGAATTTAGCTAGGCCGATATATTTGGCAGCGCTATCTGGAGACTTTGTTGAGCGTTCCTGCGGGAACGCGTCGTACTGCAAATGAAGATATCGTCCGCATACAGTGTGATGCTGACGCCATGGGGCAGGTTTTTTTCTGATGAATAAGTACTACCTTAAATAATAGCTGAAGTTAGTTAGCATCACGCGTCCTTTTCCTTCACGCAAACGAGCAATGCCTCTTGCGACGCAAATGCCACGGTGTAGCAGCAAACGCTTATCGCTCTCGATGACGCTTTCGATGTCTTCAGGTTTTTCGATGCCGACGGGAATTCTGACGCTGGAGCGAGGTGGTATGGTGACTTGATCCTCGAGGACGTTCAGGGCACGGTGACATTGGTTCGTGTCCGGTGGTGTCGCGTTGTCCGATGTTGCTTATCGGCTTATTTCTGAAGTCGATGACGGCGCCGTCATGCTTTAAGAAGTCCATGCCAAGTATGATATCCCTGAATCAATGTGGCAGGATTACGACGCTCGCAGGATAAGTCTTATTATTGACGGTGACTCGTGCTGTGTGCAGACTCCTGACGGCGTTATTAGTTGGCTTCCAGCAGCCCGGATATCGGGGCCTTCCCAGGCAGTTTAAACTTTTTCAGCTTCGCGGCGAACGCCCCACTGACGACGGAATATTCGATAACAGCGTCGAGGTCGCTTGTTCGTCGTCTTGTCTTGCGGTCAGGTCACAGCGTCGGATCACGGCTACGTCGGCTTCTTCCGCTGCTTCCATGTGGTGTCATCAGGCCTTCTTCCGACCGTGAAGTTTCGTCGTCAGGGCTCCACTCGGTTAGCGGAGTGTTCTCAAGATTTTATCATGCCGTCTTCGTCGGCAGTGAAAGATCTTTGGGATTTCGTCGTGCAGCGACCTCACCTCCATCGGTTGCTGCCGCACACCAGACGCCTGGCGGAGCAAGCGCCTTCTAGGAGTGGCCCAAGTTTGTTCGCGGCTGGTGCTCACGCGTCGTCTACTTCTAACACACAAGTACCTCAAAATACGCGGGGAAAAAGTCAGTCAGTCGGTCGGTCGGTCGGTCGGTCGGTTTATTTTCCTTAAAGACCCCAGGGGGGTATTACATAAGGGGTGGGATAAACATGTTCACATAACAAATATATTAAGTAATACATGGGTTACAATTCTGTGCATTTCATCGTATTTTTACAAAACATACATATAAATTAACACACTTAAACTTTATTGAAAACAAAATCATACTCGGAGGCTACTTGGCAGAACATGGTCAGTTACGTGTTGTGCGAATAAAGATGGACATGTTATGTCGACAATGGCAGGAGGGAGGTCGTTCCAGTCTTTTGCCGTGCGGAGAAAAAATGATGCTGCAAAATGTTGATGTTCGAGCACGCATTAGTGAAACCTGCAGTGGGTGGCTTGTCCTGAGCGAAATACGCGCTGCGGGTTTGATGTAACATGGTTCATGCAGGTGGGAACTGTGAAAGAATTTATAGTAGAGACTAAGTGAAGAAATGCGCCGACGCACAGCGAGTGATGGAAGATTGGATAATGCTTTTAGTGACGTAACGCTGATGTCGTATGAATACGAAGAATGAATGGAGCGAGCTGCACGGTTCTGAACTGATTCTATTGCGTTGATGAGATATGCTTGATGCGGATCCCAAATAGCGGAGTGCCGTTAATTGTAGGCCTGTGCAAGTTCTCAGGCCTGGCCGACCACCGGACCTCGACCACAGGATCCGTGCTTTCTTAAAAAAAGTTAGGAAAAAACTAGTAACTACGTGGAAATAGTTATTGACAACAGCTGTTACTACCTTTTTTGGACTATTACTAACTTTTTGCTGCCTTTTTACTACTTATGTGAGCAGAGACTTCAAAGTTGCAACGGTGACTACCTCCTGCGCGCCGTTACCAACTTTTTGCCATGCGCCTGTTAAACGAAGTTGTCATCACTACCTAACGTGTTAAGTTAATTAGTAACTGAACTGATCGGGAAATATCACTTTTTAGCGGAACCGGACAAAGAAAATATTATCACGGGGTCGTGACGTCGACGAAGACAGCAGTCGTCGTGTTCAAGCTAAAACTGTTTATTTGCCCCGCAGGGGCGTCTGCGCAAGCAGGCGTTTGGTGTGTAGCGACACCACGGACCCGAGCTGACGGGGGGTATCGACCCCTCCCACGCCTCGCCGTGCGTGGCTTTGCCGTGTCCGAGGAAATGGGGATCCTGAGGGTTGAGCCGACGCCGGGTGATTGGACCTTTTAGGCCCCTTGGCAGAGGCAGCACACCCCTTTGGCCCCGGCTTCACGTAGACGGCACCCCTGGGCTGACCCACCCAGGGGAAAATCGGCAGTCGCCTTTTCCTATCTCTCTACCCACATCTTCGTCTTTCTCTCTTCCTTTTAGCCTTTCCTGTCCTCTCATATCTTCTACTTACTTCCAATCTTCTTGGCGGCAAGGGTTAACCTTGTGTGGCTATACAACCTAGGGTAAACCGTATTGGGTTATAGTAACCGCGTACTGCTGGCGTTGCGCAGACTTGTCCACATGTTCTGCCACGCCCCCTTGTTGGGCTCCGTGGTGGGTGGTAGGCGCCGTTACCGAAAAATCCACTTTTTTCCATGGGATCCTCGACACCCTCTGTAACCGATCGTGCCCCGAAACGGGTGCGCACCGATGCAAATTCACTCCTTTGGCCCAAAAACAGAGAAACTTTCCCAAAATACCACGTCCTCCACTGCGAACAATCGTCTACAAAAGATAGAGCAATCTCACCCTTTCTTGTGGCGAAGTGCCTGAAAGAGACCATTGGAACCGGCTATAAGGCCACAAAGATGGCAAGCGGAGATCTGCTTCTCGAGCTAAAGGACAAGGAACAGTACAATAAACTTTCACACCTCGTAGCCTTTGGTAACATCCCCGTCTCTGTGAGCGCACACCGTACCATGAATACAGTGAAGGGGGTGGTATCGGACGAAGACTTGATGACACTGAATGAAGAGAAGCTCCTTGATGGATGGAAGGACCAAGGTGTAACACATGTCCAGCGCATCACAATCAGACGCAACAACAACGAAATAGCAACAAAGCACTTGATATTCACCTTCAGCTCAACCACCTTACCTGAGACTCTTGAAACTGGCTATGTAAAACTCCATGTCCGACCGTTCATTTCAAACCCGAGGCGTTGTTTCAAATGTCAGCGATTTGGCCATGTATCCCAGAGCTGCCGAGAGCAGCTGACGTGTGCTAAGTGTGGCACAACCGGTCACAGTGCTGATGACTGCAGTCATGACGAGGTCCTCTGTGCGAACTGCGAAGGTAGTCACCCCGCATACTCCAGAGCGTGCCCAGCCTGGAAAAAAGAAAAAGAAATAATAACTATAAAAGTTAAGGAAAATAATATATTCAGGAAGCCAGACAAAGGATCTCCTCATCATTCGCCCTAAAAACATCTTTCGCCAAAGTGGTGCAACGAAGGGCGGCACCACAAAGGCCCCTGGCAGTTGCCCGGACCACGCCTAGCGTGCCGAGGCTAACGCCACTAGCCCCTACGGAGGGAGCAGCCAGCGCTGCCTGCCCACATCCAACCTGTCCACACCAGTGGCCTCCACAAGCTCTGACAGCAGCCAGGGCAATCACGAGGCCGGGGGTCCCATCGACCTCCAGCTCGGTGGGGACAAAGACTTCGTCGACCGAGGCGAAGTCTCAGCGACGCACAGCTCGCTCTGTGGAGCAGTCGTCCAGTGCCTCGCAAGAGGCTATGGACACCACCTCAAGCCAAACGGCGCAGGAAGCGCCGAAGGAGCGGCGAGCTTCTCTCGACCGCTCCAAAAAGGAGAAAACACCAATTGCAGGGCCTCACAAAAGCCCCGTAAAATGAGCCCATCTCCGACCCCTTTACACACAGCACCTTTTTCTTTTCCCCATAATGGACAAAATCATACAATGGAACGTAAGAGGACTGCTTAGAAATCTAGATGACGTCCAAGAACTCCTGATTAAGTTCAACCCGAAAGTGCTGTGTGTGCAGGAAAGGCACCTAACTCCTAAACACACCAACTTCCTTCGCCAATACATTACTTTCCCAAAAGACCGCGAGGATGCAGTCGTATCATGTGGCGGTGCGGCCATTATAGCTGACAGAAGTATAGCATGCCAGCCTTTGAAGCTCCAAACGGCCCTTGAGGCAGTGGCTATTCGAGCTGTACTTTTTAATAAGCTCATTAGCATATGCTCCGTGTATATACCACCACATCATCAGCTTCACAGACGCGATTTAGATACATTAATAGATGAACTCCCAGAGCCCTTTTTGATTCTAGGTGATTTTAACGCACACAATGTCCCCTGGGGCGATTCTCGCTGTGATTCTCGAGGACGTCTCATTGAACAGCTCCTTTTTTCGTCTGGTCTGTGTCTTTTAAATATGAAGGAGCCTACGTATTTTAGCCTCGGAAACAACTCACACTCCTCGATAGATTTTAGCATTACATCACCGTCCCTCTTACCCGTTTTTAAATGGAACGTTCTTAAAAACCCTTATGGAAGTGACCACTTCCCAATCATCCTGAGTACGCCGAACAAAGACCAATTATCCCCGCAGCTTCCTCGATGGAAGGTTGACTCAGCTGATTGGGAACAGTATCGAACCCTTACACACATGACATGGACTGAGCTATCCGCTCTGACCATACATGACGCTGTCACATATTTTACAGCTTTTATACTTGACGCCGCATCTAAATGTATTGCCCAAACGAGCGGCCAGGGTTCTAAGCGGCGACTTCCATGGTGGAACGATGCATGTAAGAAAGCACGGACGAATCAGAACAAAGCGTGGGCGTTGCTTCGCGATTCTCCAACAGTAGAAAACCTAGAACATTTCAAGCAGGACAAATCGCAGGCAAGAAGAACGAGTCGACAAGCTAGACGAGAAAGCTGGACAAAGTTCATATCGAGTATCAACTCGTACACAGATGAGGGAAAAGGGTGGAATAAGGTGAAGAAAATTAAGGGTCAACCAACGTATTCCCTGCCATTAGTGAATAGCCTCGGGGAAACCCTGGAGGATCAAGCTAACTTTCTTGGCACACATTTCGAACACATATCGAGCTCCTCAAACTACTCCGAAACCTTCCAAAAGTACAAAGCACGAATAGAACAACAAAAGTTAGAAAGAAAATCTGGAAAAATGAGGCGTACAACGAACCATTCTGCTTAGCAGAACTGCAAACAGCACTGAACTGCTGTAATACATCTACCCCAGGTTCTCACTGCATATTGTACGAGATGCTGAAGCAGCTACCCTCCGAAACACAAAAGACCCTCCTTACGCTCTACAATTATATATGGTTTTCGGGTGTGATACCCTCTTCTTGGAAGGAGGCTCTTTTATTCCAATTTTGAAGCAAGGAAAGGATCCCTCTGCTGTATCAAGTTACAGACCTATAGTTAACAAGTTGCCTCTGCAAAGTATTTGAAAAAAATGAATAATTGCCGCTTACTACACTTCCTTGAATCAAACAAATTGTTCGACCCATACCAGTGCGGGTTTAGAGAAGGCCGATCCACCACCGATCATCTCATACGTATCGAGGCATGCATACGTGAAGCTTTTGTTCATAATCAGTTTATCCTATCTGTATTCCTGGACATGGCGAAGGCCTACGATACGACGTGGAGGTTTGGGATACTGAGAGACCTCTCACACATAGGTATACGCGGTAACATGTTCAATGTCATTGAAAGCTATTTATCTGATCGCACATTCCGTGTTCGAGTGGGTAGTGTTTTGTCCCGAACATTTATACAGGAAACCGGAATGCCACAGGGCGGGGTGCTCAGCTGTACGCTCTTTATTATAAAAATGAATTCTCTCCGTTTGTACATCCCACGTAATATGTTTTATTCAACATACGTTGACGATGTTCAGATAGGTTTTCAATCGTGTTCTCTTGGGATCTGTGAGCGACAGGTTCAGCTTGCTCTTAACAAGGTGTCCAAATGGGCTGGTGAAAACGGGTTCAAACTGAACCCACAGAAAAACACTTTTGTCCTTTTTTTACGAAAAAGAGGCTTGCACCCTGATCCTGAAATCGTCATGAATTGTGAGCGTCAGCCCGTAAATACAGAACATAAGTTCCTAGGTATAATTTTGGATGTGAAGTTAACCATTGTACCACACATCAAACATCTTAAAAATAAATGCATGAAAACAATGAATATCCTAAAGGTGCTGTCACGCACAACGTGGGGAAGCGACAGAAAATGCCTCATGAATCTGTATAAAAGCCTTGTACGCTCACGCCTCGACTAGGGGGCGATAGTCTATCACTCTGCCACGCCAAGTGCTCTGAAAATTTTGGACCCAGTTCATCATCTAGGCATCCGCCTGTCCACAGGCGCATTTAGAACAAGCCCAGTTGAGAGCCTTTATGTAGAATCGGACGAGTGGTCACTCCATCTGCAGAGAACGTATTCTTCTTTTATGTATTTTCTTAAAGTGAGCGCGAACAGTGAGCAGCCCGCATATTCCACCATCAACAAACTGTCCAGCTCTCAACTTTTTCGCAATCGGCCCACAGTGGCACGCCCTTTCTCACTGCGTGTTAGAGAGCTAGCTGAAGAACCAAATCTTCCACTGCTTGAATATCACCCCATTCCCCCCGCTATGCAGCTCCCGCCATGGCAGTGGCAGCTTATAGACTCAGATCCAGCTTTCTCGGACATCGCCGTTTAGTTCGCGTGTCTTCCACCATGTGCCGCATGGCTTTTATCTTTTTGAATCTCGCGCGAAGTCAAGAGTTGCGTCGTGGCGAGAAAGAAAGGAAAGAAACAAAAGAAAAAGAGTTCAGAACATACAGCATCACCTCTTGGCTTGGTCTGCCGCCGTTCTCCGTTGCGTCGGTGACGAAGATAAGACCGGCGAGTTGTAACGTTAATATGGCTAGTCATTTCCCGTTTCTTTGGCAACGACTCGGTTAACGCTGCAGAATAAGAAAACGGCGCCCTACAATACCGGAGGTATCGAAAGTACAGCCAGACGGGTTCATTTATTCCCTTTTTTTTAACAGCAGGTGTGCAATGGCCACCGCTTGTCCGGTTTGCGGCGCAGACACCGCGTTGTGGTCGCATCGGCGCGGCCACGTCAAGCAAAATTAAGAATAGCTGTACCTAGTTAAGGCAATGTAACCGTTGACAAGCCTTATTAAGCTATGTTGAGCATGTTAAAACTTAATTAGTTTCACATAACTAAGCAAATGAAATCACAGCTTAATAAATCTTAATTCAGCCAAACTGGAATTTTCCTGTGCAGAGTCATGCCGAGCGCGCTATGTGCCGAGCTTAGTCTAATGAACACTAATTAAGAGCGAGCCTAACTATTGAAAAATAAGCTAATTAGCTCATTAGGCTTAGGTTGACATGGCATGCAAGCTAATCGGGGCCAAGCCTTGAATATGCAAGTAAATGTATTTAATTAAAGTAATCAACTATATTTGGGGCGAGATTGACTTGGGATGCAAGCTATATGTGACCAATCCTGGAATAATCAAGTGAGGACAATTAAGCTCATTGAGGTCATTAGGGTACTTGGGGCTGTGATTGCCAAGCGATCCCCAATGAAACCCGCCCGGTACGTAGTCAATACTCATGAATTAGTGTGATCACGTGAACACTTTGTGTGTGGGCGTGTCAATTGGTGCTGCGATTTTTAAGCAATTTCCAATGGAACCCGAGTGACACGTAGCCAATACTCGTGAATTACAATGTGATCACGTGAACACTTCGTGTATGGTCTTCTGATTTCATCTGTGCCTAGTCAAGCCAGGACCAGCCGAGGGCCGACAAGCTCTGCTCTGCCCCAGTTTTGCGCGACTCAGCGCAAGCGGCGCAACTATGTTGCTGGGGCGAAAAACTCGGCCGATGGCAGATATCGAGGGGTTGGCGTTCATTTAAGAGTCTAATGACAGCATTTCGCAATATGGAGCCCTAAGTTTCTTAGTTTGCAGCGTCTGGCCACTTGCCTTCCCCGTGTTTTTAAGCTGTTTACTTCCAGTTAGGTTTCTCTGGCTACCGAGAAGGTGGTGATACTTATTAGAATAATTGTTGCGGTTTTACGCCCTAAGAACACGATGTGAGTGTGAGTGACGCTGTAGTGGAGGGTCGCCGATAGTTCGACACCGTGATGTTCTTTATCTTGCATTACGGGCTTCTAGCATGTTGCGTCCATCGAAATTGCTCACGCCGCCTCCGAGATTCGCTACCGTCACCTAACACGCTGTTGCGTAATATATGACTCCAAGTGGAAAGTAATGCATTTATAAGGTGTTGGCTCGCGGCACGTACAAATCGGCTCATATCACAAATGATCACGCGCGTGTACTACCGCTACACTCTAAGAAAAAGAAATGTGTCTTTTGACCATTTTGGCTTGCCACGTATATGGCCCTCTTTTAAAGGGTAACGTCAACTCTCTCTGGAGATCATCATACACTCTTTGGAGAGTCGCGTGACCCACAAGAGAGTCACCGTGCCACTTTGAATAGAGTCACATACGTGGCAAGTCAGGAATCCCCGACGGGAGTCGCGCACACTCTGTTTTCTTGGAGTGTACGGATCTGCTGCTCACCGGCTCCGTCCAACGAAGTACACAAGGAAACAAGAAACAGTACCTAAATTTTGTGATTTCTTTAATAAACTAAAATACTATTACCTGGGGTTTTGCGTGCTAAAACCACGATACGATTACATGCACGCCGTAGAGGAGGGCGACGCGAATTTCGACCGTGTGGTGTTCTTTAATGTGCCCTCCCACAGCTCAATACAACGGCCCAGAAAAGTAGGCAGTGGGAAAGGAGGGGGCTGCCCCCCCCCCGTTCCTGGAATTCTTATGATTGTGAGAGCAAAGTGGTGTTTTTCAAGGCTTTCAGCAAGTGGGCCCTCCCTCGCCCCTGAAAATATACCTGGCTACGAGCCTGCACGGGCCTCTATGATTTCACCTCCAGCAAAATGCGACCGCCGCGGCCAAAATCAAAACCGTAATTGTCGGGTCAGCAACGGAGCACCGTAACCACTATACCAACGTGGCGGATACAATTAACCGGAGTTTATTTCGTGGATTTCTCTTCCCTTTTCCTGCCCGAACATTTTTCGCTAGATACATCTGCTCTCGCTAAACCGAGTTTCTGGGCAGATTCGTCGCCGAAGGTCAATACATGTTTTATTTTGCGAGAGCTTTGTTCCGTCTGAATGCATGGTTTGTATAACAGTGCCTTTGCCTTCCTTCGCCGCTGAGGCTGACAGTTGTGGGGATAGCTTGTCACCCATGTTTGCACCGCGTTAAAGCCCCCGTAAAGTAGGTTTAGTATTTCTTGCTTCACTGAGTCCTTTATAAATGTGCACCAATACATATCATCTCCTAATAATGTAGATTCTAATACGCCAAAGATAATTTAAGGTGCCTTTTACTGTTATTATTGTCACGTGTCTTCTATGAGAACGTGCGGCGACGTTCAATGATGAGAGCTGCATCGTGAAAAACATGTCGGTGGAACCTGGCTATCGATAGGGGCGAGTAGCATGCGCACTTCTTGTCCTTTCCTATCTGTTCGCTTGCATTATGCCCATTACTGCAGGCAGAAAATTTGGTCACGCGCTCACGGCAGCATACGCGCTAACATGCTTTGGCAAAGTAATCAAACCATCCTCAATGATTTGTTAGTTGGAAGCACCTGAAAGCATCTCTGGTACAACAAGTTCATACAGTCGGAGCCCATCTAAAGAATTGATAAACCACACTAAAGAAGAAATGTTCCACCCGACAGATATGTTCAATCTTATGATCCTCATTACAAACAACTGCCGAAACATTGTCACCTAGTCGTGATGGTGAAGTACGCAAAACACAAGGTGGTAGATATGAAAATTCTTTATTGGGCGAATTTGTGCCCAGCTAATGAGAAGTCCAAGTACTAGCAATGCACGCTGTACACCGATATAGTCGCGATCACATTCGTAGGTCGTTGGAAATATGGTCATCAGCAAGAAACGTCGAACGGTGCAGCAAGAAACGTCGAACGTACCAACCCCACCGTTATCATGTGTGTACGTCAGCCGCAGCAGAGTTCGTTTATTTGTTCAAGATACCACAGGGCAAGGCTAACAGCCCAATATGCCGGCACCGAGCCCATCCGTAAAATAGTCTATACACCACACCTGTACGGCAATCAGTGAATTTTTCGGCGTGTTTCACTGAACAAAAAAAAAACAACAAAAAAACTAAATCCACGCATATCCACGAAGTGAATGATGATGAGTGGGCGAAGCACTGGGGATCGTTCGGTAACCCTGAATCTCCCGTACATTGCCCACTCGCGCATGTAAATGACTGACAACGCGTGTGTACAGTTATATAAAATGTTTATTGGTCATAAATGTTATGTCGTGTTGAGTTGTGGATTCCATTTTCCCTTCATTACTGCTTTGTGGTCCGTGAAATGCAGAGGCAATGGTTCTTCAATCGGATCTAGCCTGCAGTTGGCAATGACAAGGTCTATGCAGATCCCTCTGGTGGTAGCTCACTGTACGCGTCGACGTTGCCTTTCGCGGGCGAGCGCGCGTTCGCGGTCCACGGCAGAAATATTATGTGTGGAACGTGCTTATATATACCCATTTTCACTGCAGCGCCCTCCCGTGTATTTTTAGGGGCGAAGCTCCTTAAGCCGTGGGTCTGTACTTCCTCTGTGACCGGTTTGTAACCACTCGTCAACGTCATCTTCTTCTACTGCATACCAGAACGCGCGCTTCTCACGAGCTAGTATGCAGTTCTAGTATGCAGTAGCAGAAGAAGACGACGTTGACGAGTGACTCTCGTGCGCGTTCGCCTGTGTGGCATTCTTTCTTCTTTACTGCGCGTGTCCTGGTATGCAGTAGATGAAGAAGACGACGTTGACGATTGACACACTCGTGCGTGTTCGCCTGTGTGGTGTTCTTTCTTCTTTACTACGTCGTGGGTCTGTCCTTCCTCTGTGACCGGTTCGTAACCACCTAGCTGTATGACTCACTCAGCAGGTGACGCTAGTGTGAGTGACGTCATGGACGTCACTCGCACGTGACTGATGCAATAAAACGCAATCGCTCTTGACGCGCTTTCTCTTTCGCAGCGAGTCACCGGATGGAGCAGGTGGCTGTAGACAGTAGACGAACAAAATAAAAGAACAAAATAAAAGTTGATTTGTATATACGCGCACAGTCTCACGTCTTTCTTAATGATGTAATCGGCGAACTTTCACGGGAGGGTTACGGTTTTGGCAGCGTCTCGTGCGCCGCGCGGTGCAGGAGCCGATCCCACACAGAACTGACTCCTGCACCACACGGAAGTGACGTCACCTCGTTAAAGTAAACTTAAAACAACTTAAATGGACAGATTAATACTTTATAATGTGTCAAACCTACAAAAATATTAAATAAAACGTGTTTGATGACGTATTTAATGTACATTTTTTGATTAATGACATATCGCAACCACTTTAAATCCAGGGGGCTCTGCGAAAGGTAACAGCAGGCAAACATAGCAGCCGCGAGAAAATCGATGTGCGGCAGAGTTTGATGATCTGCGGATTGTTGCGTTGCTGTTGGAAGTACTGCATTTTCTAGTTTGCGATGTAAAAACGTGGTGTTGTCGAGGGTGAAAGTGTCCTTGCAACCGAGTACCTCATTTTGCTTGTCGCGAAGGGTAAGGTTGACGATGAAATAAATGTTGTTGCACAGTTCGTGTGAACGTCTGGACGCACAAGAAATCCCAGTGCGGCTGCCGAAGTGTTTTTACTAAGCCTGTGATCTCCGATGGCCAATGCTCCTGCACTGCAGGTTTTTCGCAAAGTGCGAACACGTAGCGGCCGTTCATCCGTTGCTAGGTAAATAATGCTGTGCTGTCACCGGCCGTGTTATTCAGCAAGGTAGACAAACTGTGCGGCACTGTTTTGTAGGCAGGTGGGCTAACGCAGTCGGCTGTTGCCATTGGGCATCGTTTATCAAGTGCTGATCGCCTAGAGTGCAGTGTAGCCTAGAGCATCACGGCGACACTTCAGTATTTTGAAGCGACTTAGTCTGCCGATTACTTCGTGAGGCGGTGACGGTACCAACGGTACACTGAGCGACATAAGATTTCGTGTTGCATATTCGGCGTGGCTACAAGAAGCGAACAGAAACAGTGACTGCTAGCTGCTAAAAAAATGATGGCAGGAAACTTGTCCATCATTATTTGTTGTGGTTATCATCTACCAGTCATGCCTTGCACTCGGAAAACACACGCAATGCGATAGCGCCAGCCGGAGCAATATTCTAGCGCTACAGTGACGCCGACCGAAAGCACCGATTCACCCAGCGATATTCAAAGCATGCTGAAGTTCGACTGTGGCGACAGCCACGCTTTGCGGAGTTCGCGTTTCTTTTCATCAGGATATAGTACGAAACCACGAGCCATTCGCGAAATCTAGGCGCCCAGTGAATCAGTTCTGAGACCACGTCCTGTCAACGGAGCCTTGATAAGCCGTGCAAATCAACATTCCTGACGCGGATGCCGGCGAAACCGATGCAGCCAGCTGCATCTGATCATCAAACATCCAATATCAAAGGGCCTGTAGATAGGACCACCAGCAGCGCAGCAGCAGCAAGTCCGGCTGACGGGAGGCCGATGAGGAGGCATACTCGCTTGCCGACTCGGCGAATTCGCGGCATATTCAAACGGCGCGCCTAACCGGAAAACGCATGACGTCACTTCCGTGCAGTGCAGGAGTCGTTTCTGTGTGGGAGCGGCTCTCGCACCGCGCGGCGCAGCAGTCTCTGCCTACGGTTTTACCGATGATCTCCCCCTCATGAGCTTCGCCCACTTATCATTCATGCCGTGGATATGGCGTGATTTTTTTTGTTTTTTTTTTCACAGATACTTTTTTTTTTCACTTCAGCGCGCTGTCAAGTACTTTTTTTTTCACAGATGTTTCTTTTTTTCGGTTGCGGTTCACAAATGTTTGGTTTTTGTCGGTTTCGCTTTCGTGGACCGTGTCGGACGCGGACAACAACAAGGCCAGGCCCTAAGGAGCTTTGCCTCTCATATCGGTCATTCCTTGTCTTTTACTCGCTCATTCTTTCTCTGCATAGCGGCGATTATATCTTACTTAGCTTATTGGCTGCCGTAAAAACTACGTTAACGCCGTATCTACTGCCTACTTTCGTTAGCCTATCAGATACGCAATGAATGTACGGAATACCTACGACAGATTTCTTCCCATGGCTTTCGGCAACCACGCTCGAACGTAACATAATGGACTTCTTTAAACGTTCCGCAGCAGTGGCTATGCATCGTGAGGATAACGTACATACACCTAAAAGACGCCTAACTTGGCCATTAAAGCTATCATAAATTTTGTGCTCACACGACTGAGTCCGAGCGGTATCTGCAGCCACTCGCCAGAGCAGTCGGAGGCTGGAAAAGGATACGCGTCACCGCCTCTTCTGTAGCAAACACACGAGACGCGGGAGTCACGTGATCAGATCTCGGTCCGGACTCCGAGTACAAAGTGAGAGCTCTCAGAGATGCAGCGTGGTGCTCTGAAAGAACCGGCCGAACGTAGTCGGAGCGTTCGATTTCGACCAGCTTAACGTGACGCGCGTCTCCAGAGCACTCTGGAGCACTCGGAAACGACCAGTCGAATGTACCAACAATAATTATAATAATATCTGGGGTTTTCCGTCCCAAAACCACGATATGATTATGAGAGACGCCGTAGTGGAGGGCTCCGGAAATTTCGACCATCTGGTGTTCTTTAACGTGCACCTAAATCTAAGTACACGGGCCTCTACCATTTCGCCTCCATCGAAATGCGACCGCCGCGGCGTACCAACAATCAAATCGTGCCAAAATAAAGGCATAATGAAAACGGTAAGCACACGGTAAGACTGGAACATGATGACGACACACACAGAGCGCTTGTTCTTCTTGTGCGATCTTCTTGTTGCAGTCTTACCGTGCGCTTACCGTTTTCATTATGTCGCTATACCAACTACCTCGGACCCAGCGTCTGATTTAGTACAAAACAACGGCTTCATTATGAGGCACGCCGTAGTGGAAGGCTCCGGATAATACAAGGGCTTCTGGCATTTTGACCTCCTTCGAAAATGCTAGAGCTGCGACCGGGATAAAACCCGTGTCCTTCGGGTCACCAGCCTAGCACCGTAACCCATTGTACCCCCACGTAAACAGGAGCAATACTGTAAAAAAAAGAAAAAAAAATATTTCCCGGATTCGAACCTTCTACGCGACGTCCACGCGCGACACATGATGCTACTGCTTTACCGATTCGGCCACAACGCCAGCCGAGCCAGCGGTGATAAAATTGGTCTTATCAAGATACTACGATGAAAGATGCAAGCCAAAGACACGACCGCGTTGTAGAAAACCTCAATTTGGAACGTGTTTTTATTCACGCCAAACCATGATCGCAGGCTCAAATGAAAGCTGTGTCTTCCTACTACTTAGATATCTGGGAACTTTGCAGGTTTCAATCTAGTTTGTTCAGACGGCTAGTTTTTCTTCTGAAAAACAAGGCGGAATTTCAGTGGCTTCCATAGGATCCCATTGTTTAAACTTTACTCGTCATGGGAACAAAATGTAACGCCCCGATGGCATAAGTGCTGCATTTGTGAGGTACAGTACAACTTCTAGAACGTGCTTTCTTGGCAACTTTTGGAAGTTGCGCCTCTACGATTTTTTATCGCCGAAAATTGACCCTGTCCCATTGAAAACGGGCGAGCTTCCAGCAGTGGCCGCTTGGAGCGCTGATCATAAAGTGTCCCTGGATGACATAAAGTGTCCCTGGAAACGCTGGATGACAGAGATTCGCGAAAAGAAGAAGGCCGCGCCTAGGATATTTTGGAGCCACCTAAAAGCGCTGGGTAGGAAGTCTGTCACAATGCAACGACATATGGTAGATGAAGGAGGAAATCAATTGGAAGGGTATGAAGCGCTAGGTTACATCCGAACGATAACAGCTGATTCGTTTAAAAAGGTCGCCCCGGGGATTCCCCCAGTGAGTAAAAGTACGCAAAGGAGTGCAACCGACGAAGATGTAGTACTAGAGAATTTCAATTGGAAGAAGGCCGAAGGAAAAATTCCTAAGCGCACTACTCCGGGCTTAGATGGGGTTCCCGTCAGCCTCATTAACGAACTCGGACATAAAACTAAAGAAGCACTGCTGAAAGCCGTAGAAAAGTGCTTGCAGGAGAGGGAAATACCAGACAGCTGGCGAAAAAGTAGAATGAACTTAATCTATAAAGGCAAGGGAGAAAAGGATAACATTCGCTCGTATAGACCGCTAACCATTACATCGGTGCTATACAGGTTGGCGATGCAGGCAGTAAAATTAAAAATAGAAGCGTGGGTAGAACAAAATGATATTTTGGGAGAACTACAGAATGGATTTCGAATTGACAGGCGGTTAGACGATAATCTGTTTGTTCTTACCCAGTGCATAGAAATATCGAAAATAGAAAACAGGCCCTTATACGTAGCTTATCTAGATATTACCGGGGCGTATGACAACGTTAATCAGGAAATTTTGTGGGATATACTGAAAGAAGTGGGCATAGGTGACGACTGTATACAGCTTTTGAGGGAAATGTACCGAGAAAATACAGTTTGTATAGAATGGGAAGGAATAAGTAGCAAGGACAGCGTTGAAATTAGCAAGGGGCTGAGACAGGGATGTCCTTTGTCCCCGCTGTTATTCATGCTGTACATGGTGAGGATGGAAAAAGCGCTAGAAGGTAGCAACATTGGATTTAATTTGTCACACAAGCAGGTCGGCACGATGGTTGAGCAGAAGCTTCCAGGTCTATTTTATGCTGATGATATTGTCTTATTTGCGGACAGTCAAGATGATATACAGCGACTGGCAGATATATGCGGAAGGGAATGTGAGGCTCTAGGACTAGGATTTAGTGCAACAAAATGTGGATTGATGGTATTCAATGATCACGAAGACCATGTGGTCTTTATACAGGGCCAAAAAATACCGAGGGTACGCGAGTACAAGTACCTCGGAGTATGGGTAAATGAGGGGGAGAGATATATGGAGGTACAAGAGAAAGCATCGGTAGCAAAGGGAAAGAGGAATGCGGCAATTATGAAGCACAGAGCTTTATAGGGATACAATAGGTACGAGGTGCTTCGAGGGCTGTGGAAGGTTGTGATGGTCCCGGGGCTTACATTTGGGAACTCAGTAGTGTGCATGAAGTCAGAGGTACAATCAGGAATGGATGTAAATCAAAGGACGGTGGGCCGCCTCGCGTTGGGCGCTCACGGGAAGACGACAAATGAGGCTGTAAAGGGTGATATGGGATGGACGGGCTTTGAAGTGAGGGAAGCTCAGAGCAAAATGAGATTCGAAGAGAGGCTGAGGAAAATGAAGAACAGTAGATGGGCAGAGAAGGTTTTCAGGTATTTGTATAGAAAAAGCGTTGACACGCAGTGGAGAAAAAGAACTAGGAGACTCACCAGTAAATATACGGCTAGCAGTGCAGGCGATATGGCAACAAGGAGCATTAAGCGGAAGGTCAGAGAGGCGGAGAGGACTTATTGGATGGCAGCGATGGAAAAGAAGCCGGCCCTGAGTAACTACCGAAAGGGAAAAAACGAAATAAGGAGGGAAAGGTTTTATGATAATTCAAGGGGAAGCGCTTTACTGTTTGAAGCAAGGTCGGGCTGCCTTAGAACGCGTAGTTATAAAGCGAGATTCAGTAACGAAGAAGAACAATGTACATGCTGCGGGGGAACTAAGGAAACGATGGAACAGTACTGATTGAATGTGGCGATATTCACCCAGGTATACGTGTGGGCACGAGTCTACATGAAGCCTTGGGTTTTAGGTACAACAATGGAAAGCTGCACACGTCCGCGATAGAAATAAGTAAGAGACGGTTAGAGTGTTGGTGGCAGAAAAGTAGAGATAAAGAACAAAAATAAATGATGGGGGAAAAATAAGGTCATTCTGCCTTAAGAGGCAGAGAGATGGACCGTGAAATTTTTATTTTTTGGTATAATAACATAGATTTAATCAATGTAGATAAGGTATTAGGCCAACATGAAACAAGGAAGCTTTTTTTTTTCTTCGAGCCTGGTGGCAGACATGTCACCGCCCCGTTTTAAAGGGGACGCTCACAGCATCCATCCATCCATCCTGAAAGCTGGATATGTGTGACACATCCTTCGTAGCTGTCACAAAGCACGCCCCTCTTATACATATTCGGATGTATTTCCTAGAGCTACAACATAAATATAACTGCCCAGAATATTATACTGATGCATCCAAGTCCCATGCTGGCGTGTCATATGCAGCAGTTGGCCCATCTTTCTCAGATGCCGGCGTTCTACCCACTAGCACAAGCATTTTCACAGCCGAGGCTTACGCGTTATTCGTAGCCGTTAAACGCATTAAAGAATTGAATACACCAAGGGTAGTTATATACACTGACTCCTTGAGTGTCGTGAAAGCTTTGAAAAATATGAAAAAACATAGAAATCCTGTAATTATGTCCCTCTACTCAATACTCTGCGCGGCGTACGCGTCCAAGCAACATATCGTCGTGTGCTGGGTGCCAGGGCACCGTGACATTGAAGGAAATGTGTTGGCTGACCAGCTGGCCACGTCAACCAACGTAACCGCTGCCAACTCTTCAATTGCTGTCCCCGTGATGGACCTAAAACCAAACATACGGAAAAAGCTCGGGGCTTACTGGCAGAAGTTATGGGATCTACAAACGCATAACAAGTTACAGCTGATCAAACCATACATCGGTAACGTGCCACTTACATCAAAAACACGCCGCACAGAGGTCACTCTCTGTCGGCTTAGAATAGGACACACACACAGCACACACACACACCTTTTGTCCGGTGGCGACCCACCCAGCTGTGACAGATGTGGCCATTCACTTACCGTACATCACATACTCCTTGAATGCTCTGAGCTAGACGCTTACAGAAAAAAAACACCTTCCAATGGCGTTCAAGCAACACATACCCCTTCATCCAGCGATGTTCATAGGTAGAGAACCTCTTTTTAAATATGATGCATTGAATGTATTTGTAAAGGACGTACATACTTTTCATGTAATCTACGCAGGTGATCGGTAGCACGGCCTCCTAAGGGTGGCTGCTGCTGCGGATGCTACATCAAAAGAGAGCACCTGCCTCCAGGTCCTTGGGACCAAGGGCGCTGACGAGGCATCCGTGCTAATACAACACTTCTATATTTTAGCGTCACCATCACCTAGAACTTATCTTCACCATGCACGCTTCACTACACTTTCATGATTTTAATACATATATGTTTTACGCACCTTTAGTGCGCAGAATCTTAGGCCCTTATACAGCCACTAAACATCATCATTGTTCCCATCCTACACCATTTCCTGGCGCTCTTTGGCCATCAATGGCCCGTGCGCCATTGAACAACATATATCATCATCAAACTCTTTATTTGGCCGACCATGTGGCCGGGAAATGAAAACTCAAGCTACAGCAGTACACGCTGTACACGCATAACGGCGAACAGGGAGTCGGCCGTCGATAAAACTGCTCATGGATGTGATGCGCCGTCTTTTAAACATCGCGCATCGAACTTTCCAGTCTTATCACTGGTGGTCGCGCAAGCTCTGGAATAATCTGGGCTGTTCGCGGCCTGCGCGCAAGCTTAACAGAGTGATCTAATGCAATCGCCAAGCTTCTCGAACACTGCCGCGCGGTCAGCGCCGAGCGCTGCTAACCTTCATTGCTGGTGAAAACCGCATACATCAAATAAAACAAGAAGCGGGCGTCGCATTGTCCCCCTCTGAAAAAGCATCGTCCCAATGCTTGTGGCAGAACATAGAAGGGAGAAATATTCGGGAGCGCCCACGTACCGTGGGAGTCAATTTTATGCGAAGCATGCGCGGGATGTTGACAGTGGCATAATTTTTCATGTTGAGCGAAAGTTTACGGAATGACGCTAGAGAAATGTGGAATAGAAGTACACGTTGCTGGGCTAGTCGGTTCATGTCCAAGTACAAGCCACAAAGTATGGCTGTTTTTGCGCAAGGAAATAATGCATAGGCTGTTGTGTCGCTCCTGTGTTGTGCAATTTGTTTTTATGTTCTACTGACCGTGCCTTGCACCAGCATTTTATTGGGGGGGGGGGGGGGGGAGGTTGTGAAAGTTTTTAGGTACGTTGACGATTTTCTGATTCTTTTAAAGCAACTAACAACCGCTGCATATCAGCCCATTGTTAACAATGTGAAGGGATTGGTGTTTAGACAGGAGTAGCTGGTTCGTGGCTCTTTGCAGTTTTTAGACTTGAACATTACCCTGCAGATGTGTCACGCCTGTTGGCTTTATTCGCCTAGGTCTACAAAAGAATTGCTGCCATATGAGTCGGCGCATTCCAAAACTGTGAAAAGGGGTATAGCTAAACATTGCCTAGAGTCTGCACTTCCAAGGTCGTGCTCACACGTCATGAACAAGGGTTTTGAAATCCAATTGGATCGCTTGACCTTGGCTGGTTTCCCTCGCACGCTCCTCATCGCCGTCGCCGAGTCGCTCCTCCAGAAGTTCAAGAGTGAACACCACGGTTCTGGGATAGAGCAAGAGCAGAGAACGGTGAGACCTGAGGTCGTACCGTATATGCACCGGGTGGCACACAACCTAAAGGAGGTTGCTAACAGACATGGCGTGCCAATTGTCTTTTCTGCGCCGCGGAAGCTGTCTCAGCTATGCCCACGTATCCTATCTGATGGGAGCAGGAAAGGTGTTTGCGGCAAGAAGCACGCCAAGTCGTACACAAAATGTGCCACCGGTGTTGTTTATGAATTTCCGCTATCCTGTGGCAAGACGTATGTCGGCCAGACGGGAAGGTGCGTGAATGAGCGTGCGCGGGAACACGAGCTTTCACTAAAAGGTAAAGATGGGGCACATTTGCCGACCCACTGCACTTCACATAAGTGTGAGCCGTGCTTGAATAAGATTCAGATTCTGGGTAGAAGCGGGGACACCACGGCTCGAGAGTTGTTGGAGGCATTTCATATCAAAGCACGAGGTACCATGTGTAACAGTGACACTTCATTGTCTCTATCGCAGGCAGAGCGCAAGTTCATAGATCACAGGTTGTGATTAGGGTGGTATGCGCTCGCTGTGTGCCTAGTTTGCTGCGCATGTCTGTGCCTATATATTTGGTTGCACTGTCTCTTGAATAAACAGCCAAAAGTTTGCGCTCCCCTGGACCTCTTCCCTCGTTATTTCCTCGCGCAAGAAACAGCCATACTTTGTGGCTTGTACTTGGAGAAATGTGGAAGTGGTATAAACACACTCATATATGCTGAAGAGTCGCATATGTATTATATAACCAGTTGTTTACAGTTGCGTAACGATGCCAACAGCAAGATGGGTGTTACCAACACCAGACGCTGTAAGCTGATATGTAGTGCTTATATCCTTCAATACTGGATAGCGCGAATCCGTACAACACAAAGAACAAACAAAAATGCACAGAACAGGCGTTACTCGCAACTAAGCTTCATTCAGGAAAGTTCCTCTGGATATACACACAGCTGAATGGCACGCGCAGGCGCACTGCACGTACGTTACAGTCACAGATGCAGCTATGACAGTTGCGTTACAGTTGTTATGCTTATACTTGCCCGTTATGACAGAGAATGCACGCGCGTTTCACGAATCCGTGTGTATGTGTAGAAGGGGTTCTCGAAGTTCATGAACAAGGAAATCATCACCTTGACAGTGAGCACCAGCAGCTAAACCGGGCTTGTTAATCGGATCCGTCCGTAATCGCGGCTACGAGGGGCCTAAGTGTAGTGAAGTGCAAGGTATAGCACAGCTGGTGGGAATCCTGGATGTCTCTTACGATGAAATGATATATGACGCCTCCTGTCCTGCACGTGGCATCGAGGTCTATTGATGCAATGTCTACATTCAAGCCGGCTTTCACGCAGTATAAGGACCAGGCGTTGTTGGGTCTTGATAAATCAATGTTGAAGTCACCGGTAATTATGAGAGGCCTTGTTCGCTCGGAAGATTTATTGTAGGAAGCATTGACCCCCTTTTTTGCGTAATCGCAAAATGGTCCACGTTGTCCTTTTTGCGTAATCGCAAAATGGTCCATTCACGTGGTCCGCAACGTGGTCCACGTTGCGGACCACGTGAATGAGTGCATGGTAGTTGAGCGTCTTCGAGGGCTGTTGTGTCTTCAGCTTCCTCACTTTCTTTGTGTCCGCCACGGTGGTGTAGCGGTTACGGCGCTCGGCTGCTGACCCGTAGGTCGCGGGTTCGATCCCGGCCGCGGCGGTCGCATTTCGATAGATGCAAAATGCTAGATGCCCGTGAACTGTGCGATCTCGGTGCACGTTAAAGAATACCAGATGATAGAAATTCCGGTGCCCTCGATACGACTTTTCTCGTTATCATATCGTGGTTTTGGGACATAAAACCCCAACAATTATTATTATTATCCCTTTCCTTGCGTGACAATGTGTGTGTTCGCAGTTTATGTGCTGGTTGAGGCTTTGTATCACCTGTGGCACAGACCCGCATAACATGAGCTCTGGTATGCGGGTATGTGCCATACGTGAATGAGAGAAAGGGTTCTATGACGTACGCGACAGGTATTTTGCGTTATTCATGCCATGACCAGTCAATCGTGTTCGTCATACACTGATCCCCTGCTATGCCAATTTTGGTACCTTAGAAGTTATGGAGACAACCAGGAGAGCGCCCAGACGTAGGCGGCTAGATAGATAGATAGATAGAAACGCCCAAAGTACCTGAGGTTCGCTAAGCAATGCTTCGCATTGTAAAGTGCATACACAAAAATGAAAATAACAAAGGAAAAAGTAGAGTCCCCAGGTTCGCTAACGCGCAAAAAACGGCTTAAGGCGCTCGACATGGACGACTTCAGGTCGTGCGCGGCGTCGCTGGGAGTTCGTGATGCTGTCCAAGATGACCTCGTAGTCAAGAGCGCCGACACGTCGAAGCACCTCGTATGGCCCAAAGTATCGCCGAAGAATTTTTTCACTGAGCCCACGTCGGCGTATCGGCGTCCAGTCCCAAACACGGTCACCGGATTGGTACTGCATGTGGCGGCGTCGGACACCGCGCACACGTTAGGAGCCGCAGTCGCGCGCTGCCCCCAGCGCCAAAGCGGCCACGACAGCAGATTTGGCGGCATAAGGGAGCAGACAACGCAGGCGGCGCCAAGCCACTGCGCCGTGCTTTGGTGCTTCGCTCGAGGCGTTTTCTTTCCCGTTTGCTTCCAAAGACGTCAAATTGTTAGCAGCTGTCAGAGAACGTAGCGTTAGCGCGTGTGCTTCTTTTCGCCAGACCTCGTGTATCCTCAGGCGAACGCGACAACATAAAATGCATGAGCTGGGGAAAGACAACGGAGGTGACGAGCCCGTTGAGCGAAACTGCGCACTTGTAACGCGGGCCGCCTCGCTCACTAAACAATCACAGCGTATCAGCCTCGGGCTAACGTGGCAGCGAACTCAGCGGCAGCTTGATACTGGCGATACCAGCAATTGCACTGCTACGGCCGCTGAATGAAAAAACGCTTTCCACCTCTGTGAACCTATAGCGCCCAGGAAATATCGATGGATTGTATGCTGGGTGCGCCTCTTGGCATTTCCTGCAAAGTGCCTGCTGCATATTCTGCTGTACGGCCCGAGTGTCCAATTATACCAATAGGTGCTGCAGTGCAATGTTGTGTCCATAAATTCTCACTCGCAAAGAAAAAAATCGGCAGATCCCACGCAAAGTGGGAATCGATGTAATGCGAAGCAGCCAGCAAATGAGCTGCATGCATCGTCTTGTTTGTCGTTGAGGCTAATGAAGTCATTCATGTCGCGACATCTAGATCGCCATATATCGCAAGATTGTCATACATGCATGCGTGTACAATCTGGTATATGCCATGCTAATGAAACATATATTGTGCTACGTATATAGGATGCGTGACCTGCTATTTATGTTCGTCATGCACTCCTGTCATGCCATATCAATTTAGGTATATATCCAGTTAACAAAACGGCCGCGAGTGCACCATGAGCGTGGCGTCTAAATCATAGCCTACATGACATGCATGTCGTAACTTTCGTATTACCCCTGTTATTTATGTTCGTCACATAGCCATGTCGCGCAATACCAATTTTGGTCATATAAAGCTAGCGAAACGGCGGCGAGCGCACCATGAGCGTGCCACGTAAGTCATTCTGTACATGACAAGCGTCTCATGATTTTCATGTTACCACCTATTGTTTGTGTTCGTCATACAGTCACGTCGCGCGATACCAATTTTGCTATATAAAAAGCTAGCGAAACGGCCGCCAGCGCACCATGAGCGTGGCACGTAAGTCATGCTGTACATGACAAGCGTCTCATGATTTTCATGTTAACTCCTGTTATTTGTGTTCGTCACACAGTCACGTCGCGCGATACCAATTTTGCTGTATAAAAAGCTAGCGAAACGGCCGCCAGCGCACCATGAGCGTGGCACGTAAGTCATGCTGTATATGACAAGCGTCTCATGATTTTCATGTTAACTCCTGTTATTTGTGTTCGACATACTGTCACGTCGCGCGATACCAATTTTGCTGTATAGAAAGCTAGCGAAACGGCCGCCAGCGCACCATGAGCGTGGCACGTAAGTCATGCTGTACATGACAAGCGTCTCATGATTTTCATGTTAACTCCTGTTATTTGTGTTCGTCATACTGTCACGTCGCGCGATACCAATTTTGCTGTATAGAAAGCTAGCGAAACGGCCGCCAGCGCACCATGAGCGTGGCACGTAAGTCATGCTGTACATGACAAGCGTCTCATGATTTTCATGTTAACTCCTGTTATTTGTGTTCGTCACACAGTCACGTCGCGCAATGCCAATTTTCGTGTATATCTAGCTAGCGAAACGGCCGCCAGCGCACCATGAGCGTGGCACGTAAGTCATGCTGTACATGACAAGCGTCTCATGATTTTCATGTTAACTCCTGTTATTTGTGTTCGTCACACAGTCACGTCGCGCAATGCCAATTTTCGTGTATATCTAGCTAGCGAAACGTCCGCCAGCGCACCGTGAGCGTGGCACGTAAGTCACGCTGTACATGACAAGCGTCTCATGATTTTCATGTTACCACCTGTTATTTGTGTTCGTCATACTGTCATGTCGCGCGATACCAATTTTCGTGCAAATCTAGCTAGCGAAACGGCCGCCAGCGCACCATGAGCGTGGCACGTAAGTCATGCTGTACATGACAAGCATCTCATGATTTTCATGTTAACTCCTGTTATTTGTGTTCGTCAAAAAGTCACGTCGCGCAATGCCAATTTTCGTGTATATTGTAACGACGCGGGATCGACGATCTAAAGGAGAACGACCAACAAATACGCTTTATCAGTAGCTGAAATGACAACAACGTCTTCTTCGTCCTTGCACTGGGGCCAGTGTCCTCGCGCTGCTTCATTGTCGACGCTACTGGCACATACGCGCGGCATTATTCCCCCTTAAAAAAAAACATCGTCCCGATGATGAAAGCCCAGAAAACAGGGTAAAAAACACTGCGCAGTTAGTCACTGAAAGTATGGCTTCATCCGAAGCACGTGGACGATTTCTGGTGAATGTCTTCGGCGCTTGGAACACTGAAGGCCGCCCGGAACAACCTCGTAATTGACGTCACTGATGCGTCGGAGGACTTCGTAAGGCCCGAAGTATCTCCGAAGCAGCTTTTCAGAGAGCCCACGACGACGAATAGGTGTCCAAACCCACACTTTGTCGCCCACGTTGTATGTGACGGGTCTGTGCCGGAGATTGTAGTGCCTGGCGTCATAGTCCTGTTGTTCGGTGATTCGCAACCGGGCAAGTTGCCGAGCTTCTTCTGCTCGCTGCGTAAATTCTTCAGCGCCGTCTCTGTGCCATCATTTTCATGAGGGAGCATCACGTCTAACGTAGTTGTAACTTCACGGCCGTAAACGAGACTGAAGGGTGTCTTCCGAGTGGTCTCCTGACGAGCCGTGTTACACGCGAATGTGACGTAGGGTAGGATGTCGTCCCAGTTCTTGTGCTCTACATCTACGTACATGCTTATCATGTCAGCCAGGGTCCTGTTGAGACGTTCGGTTAACCCGTTGGTCTGTGGATGATACGCCGTTGTCTTCCTGTGGGCGGTACCACTTAGTCGCAGAACGGTGTCCAAAACTCGGCCATGAACGCGGTACCTCTGTCAGTGATAATAACTGCGGGAGCACCGTGCCTTAAACGATGGCTTCGATAAAAAATCGCGCCACTTCAGCCGCTGTTGCCCGTCGCAGAGCTCCTGTCTCGGCGTATCGGGTGAGGTAATCGGTGGCGACGATTATCCATCTATTTCCAGCAGTAGACGTGGGGAAGGGGCCCAGAAAATCCATGTCGATTTGTGCAAATGGCGTCGTCGGCACATGAATAGGTTGCAACAGGCCGGCTGGCTTGATGGATGGCGGCT
The DNA here is from genome assembly GCF_013339695.2 of Rhipicephalus sanguineus. NCBI lineage: Eukaryota > Metazoa > Arthropoda > Arachnida > Ixodida > Ixodidae > Rhipicephalus > Rhipicephalus sanguineus. The sequence goes on from NC_051185.1 coordinate 137,149,524, forward strand.
TGCGGCGCTGGCAATCTAGACATGTCTGCACGTAAGTTTTCACGACCGTGGCAAGTTTCGGCCAGAAATAGTTCTGCCTAATCCTTGCCAATGTCCGAGTGTAGCCCAAGTGACCAGCGGTTGGCTCGTTGTGGCAGGCGTGCAGGACCTCACGTCGGAGCGATGAGGGAACGACGAGTAAGTAGCTGCTGCCACGAGGTGAAAAGTTCTTTTTGTAAAGAACGTCGTTGCGCAAGCAGTACGACGCCAGCCCCCTTGCAAATAATTTTGGCACGCTATTGGTTCGTCCTTCAAGGTAATGAATGAGCGGCAGCAGTTCAGCGTCGTCCCGCTGCTGTCGTGAAAAAGCGGCAGTGTCCACGACTCCCAAAAAGGCCGTGTCGTCGTCGTCTTGGTCTGCTGTTTCAACGGGAGACCGAGAAAGACAGTCGGCATCGGCGTGTCGTCTTCCCGATTTGTAGGCAACAGTGAAGTCGAACTCTTGGAGCCGAAGACTCCAGCGTGCGAGACGGCCGGATGGATCTTTCAAATTAATTAACCAGCAGAGCGAATGGTGATCGCTGATAACGGTGAACGAGCGACCGTACAAATACGGGCGAAATTTGAGGACTGCCCATACCATTGCGAGGCATTCTTTCTCGGTCGTAGTGTAGTTGGCTTCTGTTCGGGACAGCGTCCTACTGGCGTAAGCGATCACCTTTTCGCTGTCGTCCTGCCACTGTACGAGTACTGCTCCAAGGCCCACATTACTAGCGTCTGTGTGCAATATCGTTGGCGCGTCTTCATCGAAGTGGGCGAGCACGGGAGGCGTTTGCATGCGTTGGCGAAGCTCGTCAAATGCCCGTTGCTGGTCTTTGCCCCATGCGAATCGGATATCTTCCCTGGTAAGCTGGGTCAATGGCCATGCGATGCGCGAAAAATTCGCAATAAATCGCCGGTAATACGCACAAGTCCCAAAAAACGTCGCACTGATTTTTTGTCCGATGGGGTCGGGAAATTCGCCACGGCAGCAACTTTATCCGGATCGGGCCGGATTCCTTGGCTGCTGACGACGTGACCTAGGAATTGAAGTTCGTGAAAGCCAAAGTGGCATTTTTCGGGTTTCAATGTCAGACCGGCCGAGCTTATTGCGTCAAAAACTGTTTCCAGTCTTCTTAAGTGCTCCTCGAACGTTGCAGAAAAGACAATCACGTCATCGAGGTACACCAGGCAGGTTTGCCACTTAAGTCCCGATAGCACAGTGTCCATTAGACGCTGAAACGTTGCTGGCGCCGAACACAAACCGAAGGGAAGCACCTGAAATTCATAAAGTCCGTCGGGCGTGACAAAGGCGGTCTTTTCACGGTCTCTCTCATCCACCTCAATTTGCCAGTAGCCGCTTTTTAAATCCATTGACGAAAAGTAACGGGCGTTTCGTAGTCTATCCAGGGAATCATCAATACGCGGCAGAGGATAAACATCCTTCTTTGTGATCTGGTTGAGCTTCCTGTAGTCGACGCAGAAACGCAAGCTGCCGTCCTTCTTTTTCACTAGTACTACAGGCGATGCCCAAGGACTGTTAGATGGCCGAATGACGCCATCTTCCAGCATCGTTTTCACCTGTTTTGAATTGCCTCACGCTCCTTTGGGGCAACGCGATAGGGATTTTGCCGGATGGGTCGGGCATCGGAGTCTGTGATGATGCAGTGTTTCGTGAGCGGTGTTTGACCAACTCTGGAAGTGGATGAGAAGCAGCCGTGAAACTTGTGGATCAGCGCAAGAAGGCGGTCTCGCTCGATGGCCGATAATGTCGGGCTAACGTCAACAGGTGCCGGTGTATTGATAGTAGACGGTGCCACCTTCTCCGCCAGATGGCAATCTTCGATTTGCGCAAGTTCATCGAAATAGGCAATGGCAGTGCCACTAACGATGTGTCGGCGTTCCTTGCTGAAATTCGTCAACAAGAGTTCAGCGCATCCATCGCTGATATTGATGACGGCCCTGGCAATAGAAATGCCGCAAGTGAATGTTAGCTCACTGATGTGTTCAGCGACGCCAGTGGCGCTCTGCAGGCTGTCGCAGCGCACGGGTACAAGGGAGCAACTGCGTGGCAGTAGTATAACGTCGTCACCGGCGATACGCAAACGAGGTCGCTGGTTTTCCTCATCGTTAGCAGTGCCCGAGTGTGAAGCAAATGTTACGCTCTTGTCGCGGATGTTAATCACAGCCCCGTATTCGCGCAAGAAATCCATTCCTAATATGAGCTCTTTACAGCATTCACGAAGAATCACAAGGGTGGCGACGAAGGTTGAACCCGCGATGATGAGTCGGGCCGTGCACTTTCCAACAGGTGTCATCAACTGACCTCCGGCAGTTCTGATATTGGGCCCGTGCCATGGTGTCTTTACTTTCCTTAATCTGTCGGCTAGTTGTAGGCTGATGATCGAAAAGTGGGAGCCAGTGTCAACAAGAGCCGTCACTTGATGGCCGTCAATGTGAATGACAAGGTCAGCGCTGACCACTTCGCTTACATCGGCAGGTGTCGTATTCGTCGTATTCGTCGCAGTCGCCGTAGTCGTCGTTGTAATCGCAGTCTTCGGCGTCGGTGTCTTTGAGTTGGCGTTCGTCTGTAGTGGGGGCTGTTCGGAATTTCGACGATTGGCAACCCCACCCCCGGAGGTCACTGCGTCTAGTTTCCCCGTCGCGGGCTAGGGGACCTGCCTCTGGTGACGTCGGCAAAACTGCGACGATTCGGTGAACTATACCGTGCAGGAGATGGAGAACGTGATCGGGGCGTGGTGAGATTTTGCGGTGGAAGACTCAGAGGAGCGTCGTTGTGCGTGCGCCGACCATCATGCGTAGCGTAATCGGGGTGGGGAGGAAATCTCGAGTATTGAGCCTCGCGATAACGGCAAACTCGATAGACGTGCCCTGCTTCGCCACAATGAAAGCACACCGGTCGACGGTCAGCGGTACGCCACAAATCGGTTTTCCGGCGCTGGTAGTTCAGTGGGGATTCTCCGTTGAACCACGTTGTGGCGTTCGGGTGTCGACCGTACCGGCATTCCGCGTGTCGGCGATATCGGCAAGGTTGGTGGCGATGAGATAGGCTGCGTTTGCAGGGTAGGCGGTGGCCTAGTCGGAGTCGGCGGCATCGGAGGTGCGATGACTGGACATCGGACAGCATCAGCGTAAGTAAGATGCCGTTGTACATCACCATATCCTGGCGAAGAAAGAGCTTGACGGACCTCTTCCCGGACGACATCAGCGACAAGAGATAATGCCGGCGTCGGTTCTGTTGGTGGAATCAAACCGAGCTGCCGAAGCTCCTCTCGCAGAATCTCCCGGATGACTTCACGCAGAGGCTTGTCGTGACTCAAAGTCATGGCTGAGGTACTCGCTACCGAGTTGATCATGTGTTCATGCTGGCGGTATCGCTGCTGTAAGGCCCGTTCGATCGCTGTGCCCTCTTTAGTGAATTCAGCGACTGTTGTCGGTGGATTTCTGACAAGCCCGGCAAACAACTGCTCTTTCACTCCTCGCATGAGATACCGCAACTTCCTTTCTTCTGGCATCTCAGGGTCTGCCCTACGGAAAAGACGGGCCATGTCTTCAGCGAACATAGCAACGCTCTCGTTCGGTTTCTGGATGCGAGATTCCAGGAGACGTTGCGCATTCTCCCTCCTGTCGACACTGGTAAAAGTGTCGAGCAGCTGGGTGCGGAAGTCGTCCCACGTAGCCAAACTCCTCTCCCGGTTTATGTACCACGTCTGAGCATTGTCCTTGAGGTAGAAATAGACGTTCGAAAGCTTGTCGTCTGAGGTGGTCCATTGATTGTATTTCGCACAGCGTTCGAACTGGTCCAGCCAATCGTGGGCGTCTTCATAGGCTTCACCATGAAACACTCAGGAATCATAGGATTCTGCAGTGTCACGTGCGATGGAGCTGCAGTGGCCATGGTGGTTGAAGGACGATTGCTGGAACCTTCTGGCAGGGGACTTGAGCTCGGGCGCCAGGCCTAGCCGACGGCGACTGAACGGTGGACCGGTGTTTCGACGCGCGGTGGTGATTCCGGGCTCGATCGTCGGCTCCGCGAAGGCGTGCCAAGCATGAAGCTTACCCCGCACCTCCACCAGTGTAACGACGCGGGATCGACGATCAAAAGGAGAACGACCAACAAATACGCTTTATCAGTAGCTGAAATGACAACAACGTCTTCTTCGTCCTTGCACTGGGGGCCAGTGTCCTCGCGCTGCTTCATTGTCGACGCTACTGGCACATACGCGCGGCAATATCTAGCTAGCGAAACGGCCGCCAGCGCACCATGAGCGTGGCACGTAAGTCATGCTGTACATGACAAGCGTCTCATGATTTTCCATGTTAACTCCTGTTATTTGTGTTCGTCATACTGTCACGTCGCGCGATACCAATTTTGCTGTATGAAAGCTAGCGAACGGCCGCCAGCGCACATGAGCGTGGCACGTAAGTCATGCTGTACATGAAAAGCGTCTCATGATTTCATGTTAACTCCTGTTGTTTGTGGTTCGTCACACAGTCACGTCGCGTGATACCAATTTTGCTGTATAAAAGCTAGCGAAACGGCCCGCCAGCGCACCATGAGCATGGCACGTAAGTCATGCTGTACATGACAAGCGTCTAATGATTTTCATGTTAACTCCTGTTATTTGTGTTCGTCACACAGTCACGTCGCGCAATGCCAATTTTCGTGTATATCTAGCTAGCGAAACGGCCGCCAGCGCACATGAGCGTGGCAACGTAAGTCCTGCTGTACATGACAAGCGTCTCATGATTTTTCATGTTACCACCTGTTATTTGTGTTCGTCACACAGTCACGTCGCGCAATGCCAATTTTCGTGTAAATATAGCTAGCGAAACGGCCGCCAGCGCACCATGAGCGTGGCACGTAAGTCATGCTGTACATGACAAGCGTCCTCATGATTTTCATGTTAACTCCTGTTATTTGTGTTCGTCACACAGTCACGTCGCGCAATACCAATTTTCGTGTATATCTAGCTAGCGAAACGGCCGCCAGCGCACCATGAGCGTGGCACGTAAGTCATGCTGTACATGACAAGCGTCTCATGATTTTCATGTTAACTCCTGTTATTTGTGTTCGTCACACAGTCACGTCGCGCAATGCCAATTTTCGTGTACATCTAGCTAGCGAAACGGCCGCCAGCGCACCATGAGCGTGGCACGTAAGTCACGCTGTACATGACAAGCGTCTCATGATTTTCATGTTACCACCTGGTATTTGTGTTCGTCACACAGTCACGTCGCGCGATACCAATTTTCGTGTACATCTAGCTAGCGAAACGGCCGCCAGCGCACCATGAGCGTGGCACGTAAGTCATGCTGTACATGACAAGCGTCTCATGATTTTCATGTTACCACCTGTTATTTGTGTTCGTGACAGTCACGTCGCGCGATACCAATTTTGCTGTACAGAAAGCTAGCGAAACAGCCGCCAGCGCACCATGAGCGTGGCACGTAAGTCATGCTGTACATGACAAGCGTCTCATGATTTTCATATTAACTCGTGTTATTTGTGTTCGTCACACAGTCACGTCGCGCCATGCCAATTTTCGTGTACATCTAGCTAGCGAAACGGCCGCCAGCGCACCATGAGCGTGGCACGTAAGTCATACTGTACATGACAAGCGTCTCATGATTTTCATGTTACCACCTGTTATTTGTGTTCGTCACAGTCCCGTCGCGCGATACCAATTTTGCTGTACAGAAGCTAGCGAAACGGCGCCAGCGCACCATGAGCGTGGCACGTAGTCATGCTGTACATGACAAGCGTCTCATGATTTTCATGTCACCACCTGTTATTTGTGTTCGTCACAGTCACGTCGCGCGATACCATTTTGCTGTACAGAAAGCTAGCGAACGGCCGCCAGCGCACCATGAGCGTGGCACGTAAGTCATGCTGTACATGACAAGCGTCTCATGATTTTCATGTTACACCTGTTATTTGTGTTCGTCACACAGTCACGTCGCGCAATGCCAATTTTGCTGTACATCTAGCTAGCGAAACGGCCGCCAGCGCACCATGAGCGTGGCACGTAAGTCGCGCTGTACATGACAAGCGTCTCATGATTTTCATGTTACCACCTTGTATTTGTAGTTCGTCACACAGTCACGTCGCGCGATACCCAATTTTGCTGTATAGAAAGCTAGCGAAACGGCCGCCAGCGCACCATGAGCGTGGCACGTAAGTCATGCTGTACATGACAAGTGTCTCATGATTTTCATGTTACCACCTGTTATTTGTGTTCGTCATACAGTCACGTCGCGCGATACCAATTTTGCTGTATAGAAAGCTAGCGAAACGGCCGCCAGCGCACCATGAGCGTGGCACAGTAAGTCATGCTGTACATGACAAGCGTCTCATGATTTTCATGTTAACTCCTGTTATTTGTGTTCGTCACATAGTCACGTCGAGCTAATGCCAATTTTGTGTATATCTAGCTAGCGAAACGGCCGCCAGCGCACCATGAGCGTGGCACGTAAGTTATGCTGTACATGACAAGCGTCTCATGATTTTCATGTTACCACCTGTATTTTGTGTTCGTCACACAGTCACGTCGCGCGATGCCAATTTTCGTGTATCATCTAGCTAGCGAAACGGCCGCCAGCGCACCATGAGCGTGGCACGTAAGTCACGCTGTACATGACAAGCGTCTCATGATTTCATGTTACCACCTGTATTTGTGTTCGTAACACAGTCACGTCGCGCGATACCAATTTTGCTGTATAGAAGCTAGCGAAACGGCCGCCAGCGCACCATGAGCGTGGCACGTAGGTCATGCTGTACATGACAAGCGTCTCATGATTTTCATGTTACCACCTGTATTTGTGTTCGTCACACAGTCACGTCGCGCAATGCCAATTTTCGTGTATAACTAGCTAGCGAAACGGCCGCCAGCGCACATGAGCGTGGCACGTAAGTCATGCTGTACATGACAAGCGTCTCATGATTTTCATGTTACCACCTGTTATTTGTGTTCGTCACACAGTCACGTCGCGCAATGCCAATTTTCGTGTACATCTAGCTAGCGAAACGGCCGCCAGCGCACCATGAGCGTGGCACGTAAGTCATGCTGTACATGACAAGCGTCTCATGATTTTCATGTTAACTCCTGTTATTTGTGTTCGTCACACAGTCACGTCGCGCCATACCAATTTTCGTGTATATCTAGCTAGCGAAACGGCCGCCAGCGCACCATGAGCGTGGCACGTAAGTCATGCTGTACATGACAAGCGTCTCATGATTTTCATGTTAACTCCTGTTTTTTGTGTTCGTCACACAGTCACGTCGCGCAATGCCCATTTTCGTGTAACTAGCTAGCGAAACGGCCGCCAGCGCACCATGAGCGTGGCACGTAAGTCACGCTGTACATGACAAGCGTCTCATGATTTTCATGTTACCACCTGGTATTGGTGTTCCTCACACAGTCACGTCGCGCGATACCAATTTTGCTGTATAGAAAGCTAGCGAAAGGGCCGCCAGCGCACACATGAGCGTGGCACGTAAGTCATGCTGTACATGACAAGCGTCTCATGATTTTCATGTTACCACCTGTTATTGTGTTCGTGACAGTCACGTCGCGCGATACCAATTTTGCTGTACAGAAAGCTAGCGAAACGGCCGCCCAGCGCACCATGAGCGTGGCACGTAAGTCATGCTGTAACATGACAAGCGTCTCATGATTTTCATATTAACTCGTGTTATTTGTGTTCGTCACACAGTCACGTCGCGCAATGCCAATTTTCGTGTACATCTAGCTAGCGAAACGGCCGCCAGCGCACCATGAGCGTGGCACGTAAGTCATACTGTACATGACAGCGTCTCATGATTTTCATGTTACCACCTGTTATTTGTGTTCGTCACAGTCACGTCGCGCGATACCAATTTTGCTGTACAGAAAGCTAGCGAAACGGCCGCCAGCGCACCATGAGCGTGGCACGTAAGTCATGCTGTACATGACAAGCGTCTCAGGATTTTCATGTCACCACCTGTTATTTGTGTTCGTCACAGCACATCGCGCGATACCAATTTTGCTGTACAGAAAGCTAGCGAACGGCCGCCAGCGCACCATGAGCGTGGCACGTAAGTCATGCTGTACATGACAAGCGTCTCATGATTTCATGTTACCACCTGTTATTTGTGTTCGTCACACAGTCACGTCGCGCAATGCCAATTTTCGTGTACATCTAGCGAGCGAACCGGCCGCCAGCGCACCAGAGAGCTGGCACGAAGTCATCGCTTGTACAGACAAGCGTCTCATTGATTTTCCTTGTTAACCTACCTCGTTATTTGTATTCGTTCACTACAGTCACGTCGCGCGGATACCAATTTTTGCTGTATAGAAAGCTAGCGAAAACGGCCGCCAGCGCACAATGAGCGTGGCACGTAAGTCATACTGTACATGACAAGCGTCTCATGATTTTCATTAACCGTGTTATTTGTGTTCGTCACACAGTCACGTCGCGCAATGCCAATTTTCGTGTATATCTAGCTAGCGAAATGGCCGCCAGCGCACCATGAGCGTGGCAGTAAGTCATGCTGTACATGACAAGCGTCTCATGATTTTCATATTAACTCGTGTTATTGTGTTCGTCACACAGTCCACGTCGCGCAATGCCAATTTTCGTGTACTC